>NC_054702.1:58193031-58223031 GCF_016097555.1 Gigantopelta aegis
TCAAGAAGACTATGAATTTTTAATTGTTGCCCCCAGCTGATACTCAATCTGCCAACGAACGTACCTATTTATTATTACGTCAGAATCGGCAGTAGTTGCAGATTACAATTTATCATTTGACAAAATAATGGTTATGTGCCGACTAACGGCACACTTCACAAAAGAGGTCTTCTGGACTGAGTATGTTGCCTAGGGCAACGCTATTGACTAGAAATAAATTCCCAAAGCACAACAATTAACACGCAACCTATAAAATAGACCCAGAGACACCTAAGTAAAAACAAGAAAGATCTAGACACCGAGAGAACGAAGCGGGGACCCAAGGATGATGTCATACCCTTGGGTGGGGGTGGGGGGGGGGGGGGGGGTGGCTCAGTCGCAGTGTCAACTATATCGTTCACCTAAGAGCTTAGACTTATATAGTATCTGTATCACCATGTTGTTAACTTGTTAATCATCAGTGGCGGATCCAGAAAATCCATTTAGGGGTGGGGCCCAATGACATGAGGCGGAATGCCAATGGAACTTTGAGGGAGGTTTGGAGGGGATCGTTAAAAAAATTAAAATTAATATATAATAAAATTATAACTGTTGCAAAATTTAGGGGGGACGGGCCCCTGCCCCCTAGATCCGCCTCTGATCGTGTTTCATGTTGGAAAGTGAAATAGAAACTGCATCACCATCTTGTGACTTCTGTTGTTCATTTAACACACAGGAAAAACAACTGTGTTAATATCTATATACTAACACAAAATAGTTCATAAATAACTATTCCTTATTTTAAAAATAAAAATTGTCTTCAGAATGTTTTTAAAAATCAAATCTATCAACTAGAAATAAAAGTATAAGTAACTTTAAACAGTTATACACCATTACTTTGCTTTTCTTTCTATCCCGGAAAGGTATATTTTTTAATCAGTGACCGAAAATATATAATTTTATGTAGTTCGTCATTCTACCCTTCGCAAGATAAAGCCGATAACTTAAGATAGTAACCAGTTCTACCATATTTATTAATATGTAGCTGAAAAGAGTAAAACTCTAGTAAAACACACACACGGAAAAAAAAAAAAAATCTACAAACAAACAAACAAACAAAAACAAACAAACAACCAGAAACAAACATCCAGAAACAAAACAGGGAAACGTATAGAAATGTGTCGCCCTAGGCTTTGACATATATTCAAGAAGGAATCGCATGGAAGAGGTGGAGCGGAAGGAAAGGAAGGGAATATTTTATTTAACGACGCACTCAACATATTTTATTTACGGTTATATGGCGTCGGACATATCGTTAAGGACACACAGATATTGAGAGTGGAAACCCGTTGTCGCGACTTCATGAGCTACTCTTTTTCGATTAGCAGCAAGGGATCTTTTATGTGCACTATCCCAAAGACAGGACAACACATACCACGGCCTTTGATATACCAGTCGTGGTGCACTGGCTGGAGCGAGAAATAGCCCAATGGGCCCACCGACGGGGATCGATCCCAGACCGACAGCGCATCAAGCGAAGGTGGAGCGGAGATACTGGCGCAGCCAAGATTTTAAATTGGGGGGTGGGGGTGGGGTGGGGGGGGGGCAAACCACTATTTGCGGGGGAAGGGGACAAACTACTGTTGGGGGTTAACCCACGCTATATATTTATATATATATGATTTTATAAAATTTAACCTTTGATTACGAAGCCATGGCCCACGTGCCCCCCACCCCCCCCCCCCCCCCCCCCCCCCCCGATACGCTACTGAGTGGAGGGGACGAAAGCTATTTTTATATACACGTGTATATAAAACTAACTATATCACCACTTACAAAATATTAGTTATTTATTTAAACCAAATATACAGAGGGTAAGTGCAACGGAGCCGTCCTAGCAAACAAAACTAATACTAATGACCATACGATGAAAATTATCCAGAATTCCTTCTCTTTTTTTGGAGGGGGGGGGGGGGAGGGGGGGGGACATGCTGAAATGACGTCATCAAAATGGCGACCGTATTTAGTATATTTTTTAACAGCCCAGTAAAATTATAAAGACGTTTCAGATAGACCATCAAATTTCGTCCACAAGTTGTCCATTGCCATAATTTTAAACTTTTAATATGAACCCCAAATTACATTATTATGGCTAAATTGGATTTGCAAGACGACTGCCATATAACAACGTATCAGTACCAATATCTCAGCACCCATGCCATCTATGGTCGCAATGTTTTGGTCTAACCTAACATTTTTAAGGGCAAGGAATGCAATTATATAATTACAAATATTATTAGCGAGATTTGTATAAAAGGAACGAAATATAGAGAAATATTATTGAGAAAAACGCCCGTCTATTCTGTATTAGCAGCTTCTCGCTTTATTATCGTTGTGCTTTATATAGTCTTAGAGAAGAAAATGTATAAAGAAAGAAATAAATGTTTTATTTAACGACGCACAAAATATTATGGCGTCGGAAATATGGTTAAAGACCACAGAGATAATTAGAGAGGAAACCCGCTGCCGGCTTTCCATGAGCTACTTTTTTTTTGATATGCAATCAATTAATATTCGTGAGAACTTACTTGAAAATAGATACAGTAATATATTGTAGTCACGGTATAGATTAACACAATTAATAATAGCAATATGTGGAGGTGTATACTATTAAAGATGTGTTGTTGGTTTCACACGCCACTGCACAGGCATGGAATTTGTATTGAAACTATAATTATTACAGTAACAAATACATTCCAGTACACTCCCGTGCTGCACATCTGTTACCGTATCCCCTCACACTTGAAACTACACTTAACGGTTCACTTCCATTTGATTAAAATGCCATTTGGTCGAACAATAAAATAAATTATAGAAATGAATGAGTGAATCGCTAATAATCTGTAACCTCCATTTGGACCAGTCAACATTTCATATGTACTGATACGAACTCAGTCTGCCTATACCACGAGTAGGGCCTACTGTTAACAGAATAACAAGAACGATATAACAATAACATTTTATAAACTTATCATATTTTAACGAACATTTTAGTGAATCGTACTTGAGGAATAGTTTGAAAGTTTGAAAGTGACCAATGTTATAAAGAATAATACATGAGTGGCCGTTAGATACCATTGATCTCATAACGATTTTTTTTTTAATGTATCTAACGAGCGAAAGCGAGTTTGATACGTTTTTAAACAACGACACAAATATAATATTCTAGTTCTTACAATCATTTGTAAAACAATTCTTTATTGGAAATGGTATAATACCTAATGACATCTGACTACAACTTGCCAAAACATTTTTTTTTAAATTTAATTTTGTTAATCTTTATCAATTGTAATGGGATACGCATTGCTGATGTATAATGCAGAAAGTTTACTTGCTCACGTTTCATTTTATATGTTAAAACATTAATAGTCATCAAATCCATGCACGCCATTATTGATTAATAACAGTCCCCCCTGAATTCCGCGATTTTTTAATATCGTTTCCATTTCATGTTTTAATAATTGAAATTATAGAAAGCACACGTCTTCTTAAAGGGACATGCCTGGGTTTGTTGCATTGTAAGATGTTTCCGATTAATAAAATATTTCTACGATTAAACTTACATATTAAATATATTTTCTTGTTTAGAATATCAGTGTATGTATATATTCAATGTGTCTCTGGTCATCTCAATATTAGCTTTTATCTGCTTCCAACATTGATCTTTCAGACATTTTGGAAACACCTTCATATTTTGTTTTGCCACCTTGGTGCATAAAACCACCTAAAATTGTGTTGGATCTCGTGCATCTGAAGAAAGATCGCACGGATCCAATTATTTATAACCAATATTTTATGGAAATAAAAGAGAAATACTGTGACTACATCCCTATTTACACGGATGGGTCACGGGATGGGAATTCTGTGGCTTGTGCCACAGTTTTTCCATCAGACAAAATAATCTCTATGAGATTGCCTGATTTGGCATCTATATTTAGTGCCGAAACTTGGGCAATTATTAAAGCCCTAGAGGAAATCAAAAACTCTAGCTCCTCTAAATTTATAATCTATACCGACTCACTTTCGTGTCTCCAGTCTTTACAATATATGAAGCTGGAACATCCCTTAATTGGGATGCTGATACGAAAGTGTGTCTTTTTATCTATTAACAATAAGAATATTGTGTTTTGTTGGGTACCCAGCCATGTTGGCATCAGAGGCAATGAAAAGGCAGATTGTGCTGCCAAGTCTGCTTTGACTTTGCCACGTGCCAATGCTGGTATTCCCTATAGTGATCTCAAACATCACGTAAATAATTATATCTTTTCTACTTGGCAAGATGATTGGAACGGTGCGGTCGCGAACAAGCTTCATTCTGTTAAGCCAGTCCTGATAGAGTGGCAGTCCTCCTATAGGCGGTGCAGAAGGGATGAAATAGTCTTGTGTCGTGCTCGTATCGGACATACTTACATTACCCATTCATTTATTCTCAAGAAGGATCCTCCACCTCAGTGTGAGCATTGTCAGTGTACACTGACGGTGCACCATATTTTGGTGGAGTGTAATCATCTGATCCAGACTAGAAACGATATATTCGAAGCAAGGGATGTGGTGGAATCCTTTGGATTCCACCCTGAACTTGTACTAAAGTTTTTAAAAGAACCTGGATTTTATTCCAAATTTATATTTACTTTTGTGTAATATTTGATTTGTAACATGAATTTTACCTTTATAACAAATGTGATATGTATTATTTTGTACAGCTCTTTACACTGTCTTTGACTTAACATTTCAAATTTCATGTACCACCGCACAGCTCTATACACTGTTTTTAACCTAACCTTTAATTTTTACCATTGTATGACACCCAATAGCCGATGTATTATTTGTGCTGGGGTGTCGTTAAACATCCATGCAATTCAATTCAATTCATTTCATTCTCAATATTTGTAAGAAGCCCAAACTGGATTTTGTCTTCAAATAATTTCGTACGTACAAATTTTCTGTCGGTGGGGCCAATGAGCTATTTCTGTCTATGGGAAGGTGCATATAAAATATCCCTCGCTACTATTATCCTGTTCAATTATTTAGACCCAAAGTCTTTTGCAAATGTTACGTTTATTTCCTATTCGATATTTGTTTTCTTTGCATTTACATGAACACAAACCCAAACCCCGACAGGTTTTATATACAAATCATCATATAAAATGCACGAACTTGACTTAATTCTACTTTTTAAAAATCTCTGTGTCTTTTGAATGCACGTTATTTCGCCTATAAATAACTAAGGTCATTTGCATATCAAAACATTGGGATCTGAGGCTACGTGAAGGCCATTATAGCTTGTTTCACTAAAACAAGGTTATCATTGTTTTGCAGTGTGTAACAGCATTGTCTAATCTTTCCGTTAAACATAGATGTAAACAAACAGAACATGTAACCCTTTCTTGTAGGTGCATTATATTTAATAAATTTAGCTAATGTATTATGTATTTTTATTTTATTATGTCAATTATATATTAGCATACCATACTTAACCTAACACAACTGAGGTGTAGCACAGTAATAAACACAAATCACCTCACACACCGCAGAAATGTGCTTTCCAAATTTATAAATAAATTTAATGCAGGGCCGGACCCAGAAGACCAGGGGGGGGGGGGGGATAAAATGTCAAAGGCCACCAACATCAAATAATAATAAAAATGTTATTTAATTTGCCTCTAAATTGGGAACGCATACGTATATATATATATATATATATATATATATATATATATATATATATATATATATATATATATATATATATAGTATTTAGGGTGGTGCTAGGGGCTGGGGTTTGGGGGTGGGGTGTTACATTTGTAATGCGAAAAACCAAAGGGCTATTGTTCGGACTCGTATGGGTTCAATCACTTTTTCATCCCGCAGACACAGCCCTGAATGTTCAAAATACGATAGCATTGCTTGGTCAATAACATCATTATTTCGATCTATGACTGCACGTGCTATTGTAGCAATGTGTAAACCACGTAAAATACAAGTTAGGTAGGGTATATAAATTCATTGAAAATGTATTAGTCGACATTCTTGTTATTGTTATTTGAGGAAAAATATGGGTAAATCGAAAAACACTTCAGTTGATGTAAAATCGTGTATTAAGAACGTTTTCGATTATTTCGAAGATGAATATCAGCGCGGTAGACCTAGGTATGCTTCTTATCGAATTGTCGATCGCGTTTCCGCTGCACTTAAAGTTTCGGTTTCAACAGTAAAAAGAACTGTGAAAAATCTAAGCTCTACGAATCCAAGCACAGAAATCACTGTTAAAAACGCGACCGAAAACTCATCGATTTATTTGATAAAGATGTTATTAGACGACGAGTATACAGATTTTATAGAGAGGGCGAATTACCTACATTACATAAGATTAACGTGGCTTTAAGGGAGGAATGTAGAATCAACATATCCATATCAACTTTACAAAGAACACTCCATGACCTCGATTTTAAATACCAACATATGTCTACAACCGGAAAAGTGATTTTTGAGGACGCCAATATATCAGACAGGAGACAAAAACAAAACCTGACTTATTGAACCTTAGCCGACGAGCCTTTTAATAATTAATTTAATATTTAAAAAAATAAAAAAACATAGCCCTACGATACAAATATTCTACAGACAAACCTTCGTAAACTGACAGTGTTGTTAACTCCACTTGTGTTTTCATTCTCATTATCTTAATATATATATATATATATATATATATATATATATATATATATATATATATATATATATATATATATATATATGTATGTGTATGTATGTATGTATGTATGTATGTATGTATGTATGTATGTATGTATGTATGTATGTATATGCCACCCAGAGCTAGTTTTAATGACTCAATGGGTTGGTGTAAGGCCACTACACCCTCTTCTCTCTCACTAATCACTAATAATTAACAACTAACCCACTCTCCTGAACAGACAGCCCAGATAGCTGAGAAGTGTGCCCAGGACAGCGTGCTTGAACCTTAATTGGATATAAGCATCAAAATAAGTTGAAATGAAATGAAACGAATGGCCAAAATACTTCTTTTCCTACTTTTGTTTTATCTTTGTCCTTTTTTCCCTACTTTTTTTTTCAAAATACCTATTTTTTTCTTCAAAATACCTATTTTTTTCTACTTTCTTGTTTCAAAATGCCGCGAATTGCTATTAACGTGTACATATTGATTGTGTTGTTATAAAAGACAACTGTTATGGGATTGATTTTTTTTTAAAAGCAAGATATATATCCCAATTTGCTGCACCATATAATCTCAACATCTTAAATTTACACCCTGAAAGTCAATTTCCGGCACTCGAATGTTACTTTTGCCATGACTAAGTAGTGTTTATAATGTAAACCAGCCTCGGTGGCGTCGTGGTTAGACCCAGACGAAATGTAGTGTTGTAAAACATCAATTTTAACCCATGGAGAGGCTCTAAAGTGAACAAAATCATTGTAGTACTACAGTCAGTCGTGATGTGTTGTAATGCTAATTTTCTGCCGTACAGTGATTGCGCTGCCTCTTGCTACAGTCAAACCTGTCTTAAGCGGCCACACAAGGGAGCAGAGAGAAGCGACCGCTTAAGACAGGTTGCCGCTGATTACAGGTTTCAGTCTTTAAAACGTTTGTTGCTGTTTCTTTTCTTCTTTTTTCTTTTCTTTTCTTTTGCCGTCTGTTATGCTACTTAATGGTTGTGTGCTCCACAGTTGATTATAAATCAACTTTCAGCATGTCGCCTCCTTCAGAAATAACATGATTGGAATGTATTAATTTAACCGTTCTCAATAAGTCTTTCGTTTCCTTTTAATTATTTGATTTCTACTTCATGCAGTGTATTGTCATAGTAAGTGAATCTACAAATGTCAAGCTTTGCCTACCCAGAAGCAATTAGATGCATTCCAGAGTCATATTTTCTTAATTGATACACAGTAGAGATGTCCGGACTGAATGGGTACAAGTATTCTTGAAGGTGTGAAGATCAGTTCTTTGCTGCGCCTTGTCGCTGTTGGTAAAATATCCCTTTTACATAATAGTAAACATATAATGCGGCCGCTTAATACAGAGGTTTTTTTAAAGCGATTTTGGGATCGGATATAGATGGCCGCTGGCCTCGTTAGACAGGTAACCGCTTATTACAGGTGTATTTACATTCATGCATTTACATGACTACATGTGGCCGCTAGGACAGGTTCGACTCTTTCCATTATTGTATGTATTTTACATTAATAATTATGCTATCTGTTTTAGCCAAATTTGACAAGTAACTAAACCATTCTAACATATATATTACTTTTATGTTAACAGATGATATATTTTATATACATTTTGAGTGACTGTAATATCTAGTGTCTGAAAATAACGGTTAGTAACAATTTTCAAACACAGTATAATTTTTTTTAATTGTCTTTGTTAGCTATTTATGATATCTTCAAATACTCAGTAGCTAACAAGTTTTCCAATGTTAATATATCCATTAATATAGTGTACAACAATTCCAAATAACCGTGTAACGTGACTGTTACATAAGATTCATGTTATTTTGGATAAGTTTGAACAACGATGCAGGTACGAACTCAGCAAAACCTTTATCAGTGATAGCACTGTTTCGATATAAATCATTTCTACGTACTGTTTCAGTCCTACTTTTGTCCTACTTTTTCCTTCTGTTTTCCTACTTTTGGCCTACTTTTTCTGTATTTCCATTTCTACTTCTGGCCTACTTTTGTGTGTGCTGGACAACCTGCAATAAGTAAGTATAGTAGGTGGTTACAAGTACCGCTTAACAATGCTAGAAGTAACTACTGAACACTAAAAGTTGATGGGGAAAATGACAGATGTGGAGCACGGATGGCCACAAGAGACAAGCACCTGACGCGGTTTGAAGAGACAAGGACTGGGACGTGGAGATGGAGAGCGAAAGAAGTTGAAATATAGGAGAAGCTGTCAGATCAAGAGGAAGTGATGTGGAATTCAAAAGAGGGAAGGGGGCAGTGGGATAAAAAAGGAAGAAACGATTCTACTTGTATCAAAGCCACCATATTTTAAAACGGACTTTATATGTACCATCCATAGACAGGATAGCACATACAACGGCCTTTTATAGACCAGTCGTGGTGCACTGGGTGGAGCGAAAAATAACCCAATGGGTCCACTGACGGGGATCGATCCAAGACCGCATGAAGCGAGAGCTTCACCACTGGGCTACGTCCCGCCCCTTGTGTAAAAATGTTTTTCGAGTCTATGTTAGCTCGCGTTACAAAGTGGCAGTCCTCCTATAGCTGGCGTAGGAACCCAATAGCGTGGTCAAAACTAGCCCCAGTTTATAGACAAACCACATGCCAGTGGTCCGTTATTGCTCACCCTCACATTTCTGTCATAACGTCTTTTTTGACTGTCTTTAACCTTTAAACGATATTAAATATGCTAATGGGAGATTCGTAATTGCAATAAATGTTACGGCTTCTATTTCACAACCATCGAAGTCACTTTAATGTAACTGTATCAAGTAGTGTCTGTTACACAGACAATGGAACATGTTATTTATTTATAGTCATTCCCACAGGGAATACCCTTTTATCATACTATGGCATTTACTAAAAGTTATTGATTTCTGATTGATTTCTAAATTGTACACAAAAATTGGAAGGGGGGTGGGGGATGGGTTTGGGTTTTAAAAAAAATACTTTTACATTTTTGTAAAAAAAATTTAAGAGGATGGGACAGACTACAGGTCGCTGTTTATGCGAGTGTTTACCTCGGGTTGGTTTGTATTAGTTTTTCGTTAGGTTGTTGCACTGTATATTTATTGTCATTAATCTGTGTCGGGTTTTTTGTTTTTTGTTTTGTTTTTGTTTTTGTATGTCCCTGTTTAAAGAGCCATTCCTAAGTTTGATGCATTGTAAGATGTTTCCGATTAATAAAATATTTCTACGATCAAACTTACATATTAAATATATTAACGTGTTTAAAATATCAGTGTCTGTATATTCAATGTGTTTCTGATCGTCTTAATATTTGTAAGAAGCCCAAACTGGAGTTTGTCTTAAAATAATTTCGTACGTACACAAAAAACATATTTTAGGACATAAAATGAAATTTAACCTAGTACAAATATTAGAACGATCAGAAACACGTTTAATATACAGCCACTAATATGTTATACAGAAAAAATATATTTGATATGTAATTACAATCGTTAAAAAGTCTCTGTTAGTCGATAACATCTTTAAAATTGCAGCAAACTCAGGAATGTCCCTTAACTCTAGTTGGACTGTATTAGAACTTTTTGGTTGTTATTCTGTCCATTTACTGACTGTGTTTAATAAAACACAACTACATTGTGTCGTCGAGTATTGTACATGCACGCCGGTTAGCCGAAGCGTGAAAGAAAAAGAAAGAAAGAAATGTTTTATTTAACGACGCACTCAACACATTTTTTATTTACGGTTATTTGGCGTCAGACATAGAGAGGAAACCCGCTGTCGCCACTACATGGGCTACTCTTTCCGATTAGCAGCAAGGGATATTTTTATTTGCGCTTCCCACAGGCAGGATAGCACAAACCATGGCCTTTATTGAACCATTTATGGATCACTGGTCGGTGCAAGTGGTTTACACCTACCCACTGAGCCTTGCGGAGCACTCACTCAGGGTTTGGAGTCGGTATCTGGATTAAAAATCCCATGCCTCGACTGGGATCCGAACCCAGTAGCTATCAGCCTGTAGACCGATGACCTAACCACGACGTCATCGAGGCCGGTAAGCGTGAAAGAAACCAATGTACACAGTTCTTTCATTCACGCTTCCTTGAAGTTTAATAAGGAAGGAAGGAAGGAAATGTTTTATTTAACGACGCACTCAACACATTTTATTTACGGTTATATGGCGTCGGACATATTGTTAAGGACCACACAGATATTCATGGGCTACTCTTTTCGATTTACAGCAAGGGCTCTTTTATATGCACCATCCCAGAGACAGAATAACATATACCACGGCCTTTGGTATACCACTCGTGGTGCACTGGTTGGAACGAGAAATATCGCACACGAGAGCATGTCCTCAGTAACTAGGTTTTAAATAGCGAATACCACATGAGTAGCCGTTAGATACTATTTATTTTACAGCGGCTTGTTTTAAAACGTATCGGTTACTAACCAGCGAATGCGAGTTGAATACGTTAACAACGAGTTTTAAGATAATTGGTATTTAATGGACACGAATGTAGTATTTTATTTCTTATTTATCTTAAAAAATTAAATTTAAAAGAAATTACTTGTTTGTATTGCACCCATGCGCGTGTAGTTAATTTACAGGTCAGTCAATTTCGATTTTACTTTTGTTTCATTGGATCGTATGACAGTAGCGATCTGGGTTCCGTTCCACGAAGCAAACTCAGTTCTACGATCACCTTAAGTGCATAAGGTAGTTATCTTCTTAAGGAGATCTTAGCGCTAAGACTGCTTCGTAGAACGGGTGAAGAAGACGTTTATTTTGTTTAACGACACCACTAGAGCACATTGATTAATGAAACATCGGCTATTGGCTGTCAAACATTTGATAATTCCGACATAGAGTCATAAAGAGGAAAGCCGCTACATTTTCCTAATGCAGCAAGAGATATTTTATATGTACTTTCTCCAGGCAGGAAAAGCACATACCACGGCCGTTGACCAGTTGTGGTGCACTGGTTGGAACGATGGAACCGGGTGAGTGACGGCAACAACTGCTACGCTAAATGTAGTTACTACGGATAGCGTTGTTGCTACAGATCGCTGTCCTTCTACGGGGCCCTGGTCATCACATATGAGCAGCCAATCGTATGTCTTTAAATTGTTTTCACACATATGTGTGTTTTTTGGTATGTGATACCATAAATAACGAATGGTGTTCTCAGCAACGGGTGTGTACTTGAGAATTCTGTGTGTTTTTGTGTGTTTTTTAAACGCCACAAACATTTAACACAGAGACAAAGACAATTTTTTTTTTTTTTTTTAGACATTACAAACATTGGATGATGATGAGATGAATGGTAAAGCCGCAGTATTTCCATTTCAGTGTTGGACTACTTGACAGGTCCGTGCTCCACGCTTGTTGTCAGTTGAGCTATCACGGTATCACCCGAACACGGGGTACACGGAACCTGCAGTGCATACTGGGTAATCATCCCGCTTGTGGGGTCATGCACTCGGGAGACACACCCATAATCGCACCCGTGAAGTGGGTGAAACTCTGTGTATGTGGCCTTACACCTACCCATTGAGCCTAGCGGTGCACTCACTCTGGGTTGGAGCGGGTACTGGCATGAAAAAACCCCCATTGCCTCAGGTGGGATACGAACCCAATACCTACCAGCCTGAAAATATTTAGTTGGTCAAATATCTAGGGATCTAGTCTTTTATTTAAGTTGTTGGTGTATTTTACCAGTTGTTTTTTGGTCAGATTGAAGGTTGTCTCCTCAATGAATAAAATAACTTTGGTTTTGTTCTGGTCTACTAATTGATAATTAAAGTGTGTCGAACACAGTGCACACAACAGTAAGGACACTCAAACATTTGTATTTGTTTGTATTGCGTTGCTATGGAGTAAATGTTCATCTCAAAGAATGGACTAACTTGAAATGGTTTGCTCTATTTAGGTTCGGGGGTCGGGCGTAGCCCAGTGGTAAATCGAATCGATCCTTCTCAGTAGACCCATTTGCAGTTTGGGCTATTTTCCGTTCCAACCAGTGGTCCACAACGGGTCAAAGACCGTGGTATGTGCTGTCCTGCCTGTTGGAAAGTGCATATAAAAGACCCCTTGCTGCTTATCGGAAAGAGTAGCCTATGTGGCGGCAGCGGGTTTCCTTTAAAGAAATATGTCAGAATGACCATATGTTTGACGCCCAATAGCCCATGATAAGATAAAAATCAATGTGCTGTAAATAAAATGTGTTGGATGCGTCGTTAAATAAAACATTTCCTTCTTCTTCTTCTATTTAGGTTCGTACATAACTGTTGTTCAACGTATTCCAGCAGTGTGTTTTAAAAGGGAGATAATTGTAAAAAAAACAATTCGCTAGTAAACTTTGTACACCTATAGTCCGTCCCACAGGGAACGCCTTTTTTTATACTATGTAATTTACTACAAGTTATTTATTTCTGAGCCGATTATTTTGTAACTTGCACACAAAAATAGTTGAGGGTTTTTTAAATTTGATTTCCAAAACACTTCGACTTTTCTTCTTACGTCAAACCAAACTGAAATGATTAACAAAAGACACTTTTGTAGAAGAATGAGACGGACTATAGTTATTTGAAGAGTTCTTGGTGTTAGGCCACAGATCACAGTTATCTTTCCTTTTAGTTGAAATCCGAAAATATATCTGTACAAGTAGTCTTCTGTTTGACTGTGATTGTTTTACAGCGGACAGCGTTGTGGTGGCAATTATATATTAGACTGACGTAGACAGGGAGAGAATGTACTGTAGATCCTCACTAAAGACGCCTGTAACTTGGATTTAACCGAAAGGTACACAGAAGTGGGGCCACTCGCATTGTAGTCTGCCCACTGTTACTCGCATTAATTTAGGAACGCGTTAATTTCAGGATCTACAGTAGTTCGCAAACAGGTCTAACTTAACATTGAAGACTTAAGCTTCTTAGTTGTAATTCCAGCCCACGCGAATATAATACTTCCACTAAGTTCCAGTGTTAAATGGGTTTAATTGGTGTGTTTGTTTAAAGGAACATAGCTTAGTTTTTAAACACTAAGGCATATTTTTCACTATGTATTAGAGCCGTTTATGATCACTAAAATCAAACATTACTTATATTTTATTGGTTAAATTATCCATTTCCGTTCAACCGAAATTTTTCTGGTTATCCAGGTGTTCCTAATACCACAAAATGCATTTTTTTCTTCATATTTTTAAAAACGCACCTGCGTCTGAGAAATAACTGTTATGGAGTCGCGTTTTAGTCAATTTTTAAGGGTATTTCAACGTCACAGACTATTGTTTCACTCTACTGTATCCAAATTTGTTACATGTTTGTAAATTAACTAAACTTAGTTTTCTGGGTTTTTTCGGGTTGAAACTACAGTCTAGGTGAAAATTATGCCTTAGTGTTTAAAAACTAGGGTCTGTCCCTTTAAGGCCCATATAGACTGGATGCGGCGCGTGCGTGCGGTCCGGATAAAAACAAAATTGCAAATACATTAGTTTCAATGAGAGCGTCTAGACTGGATGTGTGCGATGCGTCCGTCTAAAAACGTATGCGGCCAGCCGCTATGAAATACTCGTATATGATCTATATGTTCAAAACGCATGCCGCAGACGCCTAAGACGCAACAGTCGGATCGCACGCACGCGCCGCATCCACTCTATATGGGCCTTAAAGGGACAGACCCTAGTTTTTAAACACTAAGGCCCAATATCATGCCGCAATGGTGGATTTCCTCTTTCGTCTAAACCACAGTGATTCACCTTCGGCAACCCCTGCTTTGTAGGATGTACTTTAAAAAAAATCCTTGACTTTATTATGTGACAGGAATAGAATGAAACAATAATTCTTGAAATCATAAGTTTATTGACATAAACCAAGCATTTACAGAAGACAAAATACTAATATATGGAGATGTTAGTTTCTGTTTAAAACATGCAATAACGTGTAATATATTACGAGTGTGTGTGGGTGTGTGGGTGTGAATGTGTGTGTATGTTATGTATGTTAGCGTATATATACAAATGCCTATGCATGTGTTGGTGTGCGCGCGTGTATGTATGTATGTGTGTGCATGTGTGTATATGAGTAATGATATGTATATGTATATTTGAGTGTGTGTGTGTGTATGTGTGTGTGTGTATGTGTGTGTCACTGTGTGTGTGGATGTGTGTTTGCGTGCCTGCGCGCTTATTTTTAAGTGTATATGTGTGTGCACGCTCAGAGGAAACAGAATTTTGGACTTTAATAATCATCTTTATTCGAAATAAGAACGTCCGTGATGAGGAGACCAGAAGTTGCGAAATCCACGTGACCTGCCGCGATGACATGGCGGCCAGGGCCAATACTTTCGATTGGTTAATTTTATCATGTGAGCTGCCTTTTCGCCAATCATCACTGTCGGTGCATTGATGTTACCGGTTGGCATTGATGGCATTATAGAGGCGTCTGCAACCCGGAGACCACATATTCCTTTCACTCTGAAAGGAAAAAAAAGAAACACACCTTCAAATTGTAAACCTCACTTAAAACATCGGACCTGTAGGATCGGGGAGGGGTTACTCCTTCCACCCCTTGAGGGCGAAAATGCACGTTTTTGGGGGTTTTTACAACTCTTATATCGTTATTAAATTTTAAACCAATTATTAAATCAGGTCCGTAGGAACAGGGCAGCTTGAGGATGAAAATGTACGTGTTTTTTTGTTTTTTAACTACTCTATATAGTTAGGGGTGGTACGTAACCCAGTGGTACAACGCTCGCTTGATGCGCGGTCAGTTTGAGATCGATCCCCGTCAGTGGGCCCATTGGGCTATTTTTCTCTCCAGCCAGTGCACCACGACTGGTATATCAAAGGCCGTGGTATGTGCTATCTTGCCTATGGGATGGTGCATATAAAAGACCCCTTGCTGCTAATCGAAAAAAGCAGCCCATGAAGTGGCGACAGCGGGTTTTTTCTCTTAGTATCTGTGTGGTCCTTAACCATATGTCCGAAGCCATATATCCGTAACTAAAATGTGTTGAGTGCGTCGTTTAATAAACATATAGTTTTTAAAAAAGAAGTTTGTTTTGTTTAACGAGACCACTAGAGCACATCGATTTATTAATCATCGGCTATTGGATGTCATACATTTGATAATTCTGACAGTCTTAGAGAGGAAACCCTTAGTTATTCGTCGTCATGCATGGTCTATAAGGTAGTAAGGTACTTATTCATTGATATTTTTAATGCTGATATACGCCCCATTCACATTTGTTGTCATCAACTGGTGGTGCGTTTACAATGCTGTTCAGTATATTAATAATATCTATGGCTATAGGATCCATATTTACAAGACAGTATTCATAATACATAAGTGCTATTATAAACAATACAAGTATCAGTGCGAGTGAAACAAAATATTTAAGTACAATGTAGTTGTAAAATTGACAGTCCTGGAGTCACGTAGTCCCACTGGATTAACATTCACCACAGCGGTTGCCCAATTTAAAAATAGAACGAGGTAATTTGAGGTATTTAAACTCGTCGTTTCAGTTTGATCTGAGGCTCTGGATGGGCAGGATAATGAAGCAGTGTCATATTAGCTATAGAAAAAGAAAAAAAGAAAAAAAAGGGATGTTTGTGACCTCGATTTATAAGTCAACTTGTACCACCGGCTTACCTCACCTCTTTTTCCCCCCATCACCTTTTATATCCTGTTGCCCCATAACACGACTCATGGACAGTGTGATTGTTTCCTCCTTCCCAATGTGGATGCCGTCAAATTATAGTGTTGGCTACGCCATTGACTTATACACCATGCATATGGACTGTTGCAGTCATAAATAAACCTTCCCAGTACGAACAGAAGCAGCAGAAGCAACAGCAGCAGTAATAATAGAAGCAATAGTATCAGCAGCAGCAGTAGTAGTAGTAGTCGTAGTAGTAGTAGTAGTGGTAGTAGTAGTAGTAGTAGTAGTAGTAGAAATAGTAGTGACAGCAGCAGCAGCAGTAGTAGTAGTAGCAGCAGTATTAGTAGTAGTAGCAGTAGCAGTAGCAGTAGCAGTAGCAGCAGCAGCAGCAGTGGTAGTAGTAGCAGCAGCGGTGTGACAGAAGCAGGAATAGCAGCCGTGACAGTAGTAGTAGTAGTAACAGCAGTAGAAGCAGTAGAAGCAATGACAGTAGTAGCAGACGTAGCATTAGTAGCAGTAGTAGTAGCAGTAGAAGCAGCAGCAGTAGTAGCAACAGTGACAGTAGTAGCAGCAGCAACAACAACAGTAGTAGCAGCAGCAGCAACAACAACAACAATAACAGTAGTAGCAGCAGCAGCAATAGTAGCAGTAGCAGTAGTAGCAGCAGTAGCAGTAGTCGTAGCAGCAGTAGCAATAGTAGCAGTAGCAGTAGTAGCAGCATTGACAGTAGCAATAATAGCAGCAGCAGTAACAATAACAACAGTAGCAGTATTAGCAGTAACAGCAGCAGCAGTAGCAATAGTAGCAGCAGTAGAAGTAGTAGCAGCAGTAGCAGTAGCAGTAGTAGCAGCAGTAGTAGTAGTAACTAGTAGCAGCAGTAGCAACAGTAAAAGTAGTAGCAGTAACAGTAGTAGCAGCAGTAGCAACAGTAGCAGCAGCAGTAGTAGTAGTAATAGTAGTAGTAGTAGTATCAGTAGTAGCAGTAATAGCAGCAACAGTAGCAGCAGTAGTAGCAATTGTAGCAGTAGTAGCAGCAGCAGTACTAGTAGTAGCAGTAGTAGCAGTAGTAGCAGTAGCAGCAGCAGCAGCAGCAGCAGCAGCAGTAGCAGCAGTAGCAGCAGTAGCAGCAGTAGCAGCAAAAGCAATAGCAGCAATAGCAGTAGCAGCAGTAGCATTGCCTGAAAAAGGGAGAGCCAACCCTTGTTCTTCTACGTCTCACCTTAGCTGAGGGTCTACCACAGTCCTCCAGTCGCGAGGGGATCCCATTTTACAGGTGCCCAGATAGTGGAAGGTGGACAACGTGTAGAGTCGCACAAAACACTCCCAATAGCTGTAGGTTCCCGCAGGATGCATTGCGCACTGTGGAACCTGACGGTCGTCAAATACAACGCCAAAATCGCGAAACGCCTTTGTCTGCAAAACAGCTTTTGCTGCATTGATTCCTGTAAATATATATGTTTTGTATTATACACATAAACAGAATATAAACGTGTGTGTGCGTGCGTGCGTGTGCGTGCGTGTGTGTGTGCGTGTGTTAGTGTGTGTGTGTGATAATGTATGTGTGCAACTACGTGTGTGTGTGTACGTGTGGGGTGGGGTAGCCGTGGGTGTGTTTGTGAGTGTGCATCTCTCTCGCTCTCTCTCTCTCTCTCTCTCTCTCTCTCTCTCTCTCTCTCTCTCTCTCTCTCTCTCTCTCTCTCTCTCTCAATACAACATACAATATTTAATCATGTTTTCATGATAACTAAACGTCCCATTTGGGTAGTGCTAGCGATGTACGTAGGTTGTATGTGGTGGATGGGTTTTTACAACAAAAAACATTTATACTAGCCTTGCTAATTTGACAGCGTTACATCATAATGAATTTACGTCACGAGACATCACTTGTTTTACGCAATTAAGGTAGGAGACAACGGTTATTTGTAAATATTTAACTGAGATGTATGTATGTCAGCCCCTGGCATCCTAAATATTTTGAGTTCCACATGCCCAAAATTCCAAAATGCTTTGTGAAAATGTTTGACAATATTCACACCCATAGAAACCACACCCAAGCGGGAGTTGGCGGATATGACGCATATATCTATGGAAACTTGCCTCATCAAACTTTACTTAAATTCTCATTTGAATAAAGGTTAGCTATTAAATGTTTCACAAAATCAGTTTGTTTGAAAATTACCCAAATTGACCGAGCCCCACTTTTGCCACAAGGAAAACCCGGTGCATGAATACCAAGCCGCATTACAGCTAAGCCGTTTGCAATCCAGACCTAGTGCTTATAAAACTTTTAGAGTCTAGACTCAAGACTCTAATAGAGTCTGAAACGTGAACGTCTTGGCAACGCCATACAAATTGTATACATGTGACGTCATTAGAGATTAAGTCTTCGCTCTAAACGTTTTATACGAACGGGCCCAGGGCCCAGTTTCATAGAACATCGTAAGCCTAGTTTTGTACGTAAACGTAAATCTACGACTCAACCACAATTCTTATTACTACTATAGTACAACAAATATACTTTGAAATACGCATATTTCATTTTATTTTGTCCTTAAAATGCTCCATATTCCGTAATGATGTAATTTTCTGCGTGAAATAGATATCAGACATATGTAAATGGATGACCTGTATAACTGCTAGTTACAGACGTAAACTTACGATGTTTTGTGAAATAGGTCCCTGGTGATTTTTTATTTTTTTGTAATATCTCCTTGGCTATCAACAAGCTTAAGAATTTATTTAATATTTTAAATAATTACCATAACAACATGGATATATGCAAAAACAGCAAGCGAACCCTTTTCGCGACAGGATACACAAGGGAGCTAACTGTATAAAGCTACCTAAAGCCTCAGTCACACTGGATCGTACGTTTTTCTGGATCGTGCGATTGGTGACAATTTGGCCGAGATACGACCAATCGGCAATGTTGACTGGTGGTAGATCATCGTACGATTGGTGGTACGCGTGGTCGTGCGATCACCAACAATTGGAGAAGATCGATCGCAAGATCAATCGTAGGTAATCGTGCAATAAATCGTGGCGACCCGCGACCGCTCGTACGAACGATCGCAGCCAATCGCAACCAGTCGTGAGATGGGTCACTCGATCAGATATAAAGACGAAGTACGGCTGCGAATACATCACCCAGCTGTTGTTGCTCCATCTGCAGTCGGGCCAACATAAGTTGGAATCTTTTCGGCGGCACTGGTACACCCGCCATAGCGATAAGCTCTCTTCTGGTGTCGTAGTGGAGAGTGACCTGAACCCTAGAAGCCACTCCAAATATACTGGTATGCGAGCTAAAGACTGGTGGTACCACCAATCGTAAGGTCGTGCAACCAGTCGGGACAGATCGTGACTGGTCGCACTACCGATCGTGAGGTCGTACGACAGGTGGCACCACCAATCGTCAAGTTGCATGACCAGTGGCACGACCAATCGTGCGACTACTTGACCCGCGATCATGCACAGCTGGTAGTGCGTCCATGCGCGACTTGTTGTACGACCATGTAAGACCTGTCTACGACCTCTTACGATTTGGAATCGCAGGTCAGAAGTTTTGAACATGACCATCAACCTTGCTGCGACTGATTTTGCTCGGGCGATCACCCACGACCTCTGCAACCAGTCGTGCACTTTTTCTACGATTTGCCCGCGATTCCAACATTTTTTCGGTCGCAGCTAAGTCGTTACCTGGTCGCAGGCCCGGTGAGACTGGGGCTTTAACGTCAACTGCGACCCAGCACGCCAAAGAGAAAACTATTTTTCTTTTAAATTTCTTGTTTGTTTTTGTCTGCGTGCAAGTTGGTCAGCCAAACAAGTAATAAGCGATCCTGACTTTGCTTATCTTCAGTAATCCGATAAGAACTGGAGCTTTCAGGTGTCATTTAACCAAATAAAATCGTATAGTAGGTAATATTAATAAATGTATCAGAAGCTATGTATGAAGCTACTAGGGCAGTATATGTACATAGTGTGATGCCTCCCAATCAATATTCTTCGAGGAAACTGTGGGACCCCTTCTTAGAAATGCTATTACGTCACGCTATTGTTCGTCCCTTTGTAATGATGTTTGGCTTTCAGAACATCAACGACAGTCTAAGAAAAAAATGCATGTTTGTATGTGTGTTTGTGTGTGTGTGCGTGTGTGCGCGTGTGCGTGCGCGTGTGTGCCTGTTTGTGTGTGTCCTGATTTA
The DNA here is from genome assembly GCF_016097555.1 of Gigantopelta aegis. Taxonomy (NCBI): domain Eukaryota; kingdom Metazoa; phylum Mollusca; class Gastropoda; order Neomphalida; family Peltospiridae; genus Gigantopelta; species Gigantopelta aegis. Next base: position 58,213,642 of record NC_054702.1, read on the forward strand.
AATGTGCTATGGTGTCGTTAAATAAACATCATTTCCTTTTCGTATTTGATTAACACAACACCAACCGGCCTCGGTGGCGTAGTGGTTAAGCCATCGGACTACAGGCTGGTAGGTACAGGGTTCGCAGCTCGGTCCCGGCTTCCACCCAGAACGAGTTTTAACGACTCATTGGGTAGGTATAAGGCCACTACACCTCTTCACTCTCACTAATCACTAACAACTAACCCACTGTCCTGGACAGACAGCCCAGATAGCTGAGGTGTGTGCCCAAGACAGCGAGCTTGAACCCTAATTGGATATAAGCATGAAAATAAGTTGAAATTGAATTGAACACAACACAAAACAGATAATAATTTTGTCACGATAACTAAACGTCTGAATTGGATAAAGGTGGCGATGTGTGAAAGATGTGTATGGGTTAATAGGTATCTTTTTAAAACAAACATGTTTTTACACTAGCTGGTTATGTTCGTGTTGGTGTGTTCAAGATCAAAGTGGGAACATATCTGGTTGCAATATTTTAAAATTATATTAGTTTTAAAATATGTTTTATATATATAATAATTAATAATATTGATTTAGTAGTTATTTGTGAGTTTAAGCAAACATTTTGTTTTCGTAGTTACCGATATTGTAAAATAATTAGGGTTTTTTTAGGAATAAAACAAAATACTTTTTATCATGTTTATCCAAAACAAATATAACTGTTAATATGGGACACTGGGATATAAAAGAACGAAAGAAGTGTTTTATTTAACGAAGGAAGGAAGTGTTTTATTTAACGACGACTCAACACGGTGTCGAACTTTATGGTTGAGGACCACACAGATAATTAGAGAGGAAACCCGCCGCGGCCATTCGATTAATTAATAGCAAGGGGTCTTTTATATGGATTATCCCACCGACGGGAGAAATAGCCCAAATCGACCTACCGACGGGGATCGATCCTAAACCGACCGCGCACCAGGCGAGCACTTTACCACTGGGCTACGTCCCGTCTCCCCCTCCCCACCCCCCACCTCCCCGTCTCCCCCTCCCCCCACCTCCCCATCTCCTAATATATAAAATACCTCTGATCAAAGCTTTCACGTCGTCAGGATGACTGAGGAGCTTGGGGTTTATCAGTGGGGCTTCCAGCGGATTGGTGCTCTTAAGTGTGAGGTATCCAGTTGATTTCGGCTTTATCAACTGAACCAAAAGAAGAAAAGACACCGTCGGATCGGTTACTCCGGGCAAAGTTTGGAGAATCTGTAAAATAAATATATACGAGTATGAAAGACTAATAACATTGATGGCAGTGATGATGATTATTGATGATGATGATTATTATTATTATTATTGATGATGATAATGATGATGATGATGATGATGATGATGTGGATGATGATGGTGGTGGTGGTGATAATTATGATTATGATTGATGATGATGGTGAAGGTGATGGTTGTTGTGGTAATGATGATGACGATGATGATGATGGTAGTGAGTGTAACAATGAAGATGATGGGTGGACAACCTTGCGAACAACATCAGTTGTAAAAAACCTTGCAGTTTGCTTTGTTTAACGACACCACTAGAGCAGATTGATTTATTAATCATCGGCTATTGGATGTCAAACAGTTGATAGATATTGACATACAGTCTTAGAGAGGAAACCCGCTACATTTTTCCATTAGTAGCAATGAATCGAGCCCAGTGGGACAATCGCCGATGGGGATCGATCCCAGATGGACCGCGCATCAAGCGAGCGCTTTGCCCCTAGTGAAAAACAAGAATGAAAGCATACGTTGACTTTACAAAAACTGCTTTAAAAATTAAAAAACAACAAAATAAAACCCAAAAAACAACAAAAAAACAATGCAGTTAAGAGTTAATGACATCGTAGGGTGACAAGTTGTATCATTTTTAGTTATTATTGCAGGCGCGTATGTAAGATTTTTAGCAGGGAGGGGTCTAGACTGTGGCAAGCGAAGTTTATAGGGGTATGCTCCCCTTGAAACAAGAATATTTGCTTGAGCAGGGGTCGGGCGGGGTGGTTCGAGCTTTTAAGTATGAAGAAGATAATTTTGCAAGTAGGCGTTTTAAGATAAGTTCGAAACCGAGCACCTGATATGCGGGCATCATATCTTACTAAATTATTTTAAAAAGAAAGAAAGAAATGTTTTATTTAACGACGCACTCAACACATTTTATTTACGGTTATATGGTGTCAGACATATGGTTAAGGACCACACAGATTTTGAGAGGAAACAAGCTGTCGCCACTACATGGGCTACTCTTTCCGATTAGTAGCAAGGGATCTTTTATTTGCGCTTCCCACAGGCAGGATAGCACAAACCATGGCCTTTGTTGAACCAGTTATGGATCACCGGTCGGTGCAAGTGGTTTACACCTACCCATTGAGCCTTGCGGAGCACTCACTCAGGGTTTGGAGTCGGTATCTGGATTAAAAATCCCATGCCTCGACTGGGATCCGAACCCAGTACCTACCAGCCTGTAGACCGATGGCCTAACCACGACGCTACCGAGGCCGGTCAAATTATTTTAAAAAGTAAAGATTTAAGTGTTAGACCAATACTGTGGTAGGCTTTGGTTGTGTACTCTGTATAAAGAATGAGGGGGGAGGGGCATAGCCCAGTGGTAAAGCGGTGGCCTAATAAATTGTCAACCTAGGATCCATCCCCGTTGGTGGACTCATTGGGCTATTTCTCGCTCCAGCCAGTGTAGAACGACTGATATATCAAAGGCCGTGGTATGTGCTATCCTGTCTGTGGGTTGGTGCACATAAAAGATCCCTTGCTACTAATGGAAAAAAAATGTAGCGGGTTTCCTCTCTAAGACTATATGTAAAAGTTACCAAATGTTTGACATCCAATAGCCGATGATTGATAAATCAATGTGTTCTAGTCGTGTCGTTAAACAAAAGAAATGTCCAGTAATCGGTGGGCCCATCGGGCTATTTCTCGTTCCAGCCAGTGCACCACGACTGGTATATCAAAGATCATGGTATGTATTATGCTGCCTGTGGGATGGTGCATATCAAAAATCCCTTGCTGCTAATCGAAAAAAGTAACCCATGAAGTGGCGACAGCGGGTTTCCTCTCTCAATATATGTGTGGTCCTTAACCATATGTCTGACGCCATATAACCGTAAATGAAATGTGTTGAGTGCGTCGTTAAATAAAACATTTCCTTTTCATTACTTAATGATAACATGTTTGTGCATTCAGGATGTCGGCTGCCTCTTGTTGAATTCGGTAAAATACGGATGACTGGGAACGTCCTCTGGTGGCGTCGTTAAATAAAACATTTCCTTCCTTCCTTCCAATAGTCGATTATTAATAACATAATGTGCTCTTATATTGCCGTTTAACAAAACAAACTAACTGTATAATGAATGTTTGCAACACACATATTTCCTGTAGTTTGTTACAGCCAATTTAGTGGTTTTATATTAATTATTTGAGTGTTTATCGTTTCTTTTTCATGGGTGTTGTCCTCATATAAAAAGACATATTGTGAATCCTAAGCAGCCTTTGTGTTCGTGTCTTTAAATCACGCTGCTACAATAAACCGCATTGAAAGGACATGATTTGATACATGAGGGTGGTCCAACACCCAATCACTGGAAACGTTCCTGAACCCTGATTCGATAGGGGTACGTTAATTTATTATATAACATTTAGTGAAATATCTTAAAATATCATTTCACTCTAAAATGTGTTATCTTCACTGTAAAAAAGCCGGAACTATTTTGCTGCTGGCATTTTAAAAATAAAGGTAAATTGCCAAATGTTATATAATAAATAGAAAAATTCATGTTTTTTGTCAAATATGATTGATGAGGTTTTTTGTTGGTTTTGTTTTCGTTTTGTTTTCGTTTTGTTTGTTTTTTGTTTTTTGGTTGTTGTTTTTTGGTTGTTGTTTTTTGGTTGTTTTTTTAGGGGGCGCACCCGATACATAGTGCAAGAAGGATAAAATCTCCAGTAAAGAATCTCCTATAATCTCCAGATAGAGTATTTATGGAATCAGCCATTATTTTGCCAAATGCCCTTTCAACTTTGCATTGTGCAGAGATACGGCCCTGATCATGTATTAAGGATTTGTCGTTCTGATTTAACCACGACTCAGTAAAACGAGAACTGGGAAATATATTTACCTACTAAATTGCCTTTAAGTTTTTACTATGTTTCTTTGTTTTAAGAGGACATTTCTGAGTTTGTTGCATTGTAAGATGTTTCCGACTAATAAGATATTTCTACGATTAAACTTACATATTAAATATATTTTCTTGTTTAGAATATCAGTGTCTGTAAATTCAATGTGTTTCTAGTCGTCTTAATATTTGTAAGAAGACCAAACTGGATTCTGTCTTCAAATAATTTCGTACGAACGAAAAAATAATATTTTAGGAAATAAAATGAAATTTAACCTAGTAAAATATTAGAACAATCAGAAACACGTTTAATATACAGCCAGTAATATTTTATGCAGAAAAATATATTTGATATGTAATTACAATCGTTAAAAAGTCTCCGTTAGTCGACAACATATTAAAGTTGTAGCAAACTCAAGAATGTCCCTTTAATTTTTATTATTTTTATTATTATTATTAAAAAACCCAAAGTATACGCACGTTCGGATCGATGTTCTGACAGTTGATCGCTGCTGTGACCGACACACCGGCGATGATCACAGACAACTGGATGTCGGGGGCGAGACACTTGTACCTGGAGTAGGAACATATGTGTGCTAGTGCCTCAACGCCATTCGTCTGCAGGAGAAGAGCCGCTGGAATATGAAACGGAGTCGTGGATCAGGGCCCCGGTCTGCCAAAGCAATCTTAAGCGCGTAACTACCTTATAAATGCATTTAAAGGGACAGACCCTAGTTTTTAAACACTAACACATATTTTTCACTATTAGAGCCGTTTATGATCACTGAAATAAAAAATTACTTATATTTTATTGTTTAGAGTATCCATATCCGTAGAACCGAAGTGTTTCTGGTCATCCTGGTGTTTCTAATACCACAAAAGGCATTTTTCATATTGTTTAAAAGTTCAAGTGCGTCATGAACTCTTGTTTCACTCTGTTATAGTCCCTGAGTTATAGGTTTGTAGATTAACTAAACTCAGTGTCCATTTTCAGGGGTTGAAGCAAGGGTCTGCGACTTTAAGAAGATCGCGTCGTAAAACGGGGCCCTGGACTAACCACTTATGATCAGGCGTAGATTAATTTAATGTAAACGGTATGTACAGAGTATAGGGTGTATACCACCAAATCAAATTCCATAGACAACACTAGTAACATACATATGTTGTGGCTAAAACCCCTACCTGCAGGATATCAGGTAACATTCGGGGTTAAGCTGCTCATTTCAGAGAAAGCGGGTAACGTCTATGACTACCCTAGTTCCACACAAAATCAGAGTACCTTTTTTTTTTACAGGTACCCCATACATGTTTCAAGCACAATGCTACTTTAACTAGTGGTACTAGATAATAAAAACAATTGCATACAATTTTAGCATTGATGAAACGTTTTATTTTTGTTTACAACAGACACACTCACATTTATCACCAATAACAGGACTTGTGGTATTAACTGCTCTATAAAAAATTGGGTGCACCTCCAACTTTGACCCAGTCGGAAGTTATTTGATTTAGTATTACCTATAAGGTCAACAGTCTGCAGGTAGGGCCTAGTTTGAGATTACGACACGCTTAGTCCGTGCATATATTATAGCCCCAGGATTGCTGTATTGTTGGAAAAAAGGAGTGGTTTGAAAGGGAGACCACTTTTTCCCAACCCAATTTAAAGTAATAAAAAAGCTGGTGTAGTATCTTTTAAAAATACTTAAGAGTATATACAAGCCAAAAAACAAGGAATGCATGCTTCAAACCAATATGTTTCAATATTATCAATATTAATAATTAAAATAGCATTATGACGCTCCAGCGCCGTTCAAAAATAGATCTAGGCTCGAACTTATAAAACGTTAAAATCCAGACTCATCCAGACTTCATTAAAGTACCAGACTTTAATTAGGACCTACATATTATTTCTATGGGTTATACATTATCGGGGTCTTGAGTCAAGGCAATGAAGATAAACATGCACAAATATCTACTTCTCAGGTCAAAAAAAAATATATTAACTAAATTAAGAGAAAAGATAAATTATTGACACCCACTAGCGTATCAATGTTCAAATCTGAAGTCACTTTTTTATGCGTTCAAAGATATTTAGCCAGTGGCTACGTCAGTGGCGTCAATAGGATGGAATAACCATGGCAACTACCCTGGGTCCGCACCATGATGGGGATGGAGGGGGAGGGGGGTTGGGCTATAGTATGCAATCATTACCTTAATTTTGTATCCAACTTTTATAAATATAGACCTGTATTTCATATAATTATATGACTATCTCCGGGGCTCGAATTTTGTAAGGCGATTGTGTTGTAGTAGGTAATTATTAAAAATCAAATTCTGTTCATTTGATTTCATTCATACTTATTTTGGTGCTTATACCTACTTAAGATTTAAGCACAGTATCCTGGGCACACACGCTATCTGGGCGGTCTGTCCAGAACAGTGAGTAAATGGTTAGTCAGAGAGAATGGCCTTACGTCTACCCAGTGAGCCAATGAACTCACTCTGGGTAGGAGCCGGTACCGGGACACGAACCCAGTACCTACCAGCCTTTACGTCTGATTGCACTACACCACCTAGGCCGTTACTCCTAGTCAAACCGCACCCTACCCTATTCATAATTTTACAGATCAATCAATTAATTAATTAATGTTTAACGACACCCCAGCTCGAAAAATAAATCGACTATTAGGTGTCAAACCATGGTAAATGCAAACATGAACTGATGAATAGCAAAACAAAAGGTTGTTTGCTCATTGGCGTGACCAGCCGATTGATCAGGTCTGCCTGAATTCCGGGCCAAAGTAGTGTGTTGCCAGAAAACACATCCGTAGATATGCCCCCAAACCAACCACCGGGATCCCATCATCCAGCATTACGGGATGCACCTCATGGCCAACAATGTGCCCTAAGAGGGGAGCTGTGCTATATTGGTCATTCGCATCGAGAATGTTTCACCCCTGCACCACGGTGAGGTTACAGTACTTCCAGGGGCACGGCCAACAATGTGCCCCAAGAGGGGAGTTGTGCTATATTGGCCATTCGCATAGAGAATGTTTCACACCTGCACCACGGTGAGGTTACAGTACTTCCAGGGGCACGGCCAACAATGTGCCCCAAGAGTGGAGTTGTGCTATATTGGTCATTCGCATAGAGAATGTTTCACCCCTGCACCACGGTAAGGTTACAGTACTTCCAGGGGCACGGCCAACAATGTGCCCCAAGAGGGGAGTTGTGCTATATTGGCCATTCGCATAGAGAATGTTTCACCCCAGCACCACGGTGAGGTTACAGTACTTCCAGGGGCACGGCCAACAATGTGCCCCAAGAGGGGAGTTGTGCTATATTGGCCATTCGCATAGAGAATGTTTCATCCCTGCACCACGGTGAGGTTACAGTACTTCCAGGGGCACGGCCAACAAGATGACCCAAGAGGGGAGTTGTGCTATATTGGCCATTCGCATAGAGAATGTTTCATGCCTGCACCACGGTGAGGTTACAGTACTTCCAGGGGCATGGCCAACAAGATGACCCAAGAGGGGAGTTGTGCTATTATGGCCATTCGCATAGAGAATGTTTCATGCCTGCACCACGGTGAGGTTACAGTACTTCCAGGGGCACGGCCAACAAGATGACCCAAGAGGGGAGTTGTGCTATATTGGTCATTCGCATAGAGAATGTTTCACCCCTGCACCACGGTGAGGTTACAGTACTTCCAGGGGTACGGCCAACAAGATGACCCAAGAGGGGAGTTGTGCTATATTGGCCATTCGCATAGAGAATGTTTCACCCTTGCACCACGGTGAGGTTACAGTACTTCCAAGGGCACGGCCAACAATGTGCCCAAGGGGGGGAGTTGTGCTATATTGGCCATTCGCATAGAGAATGTTTCACCCCTGCACCACGGTGAGGTTACAGTACTTCCAGGGGCACGGCCAACAATGTGCCCCAAGAGAAGAGTTGTGCTATATTGGCCATTCGCATAGAGAATGCTTCACCCCTGCACCACGGTGAGGTTACAGTACTTCCAGGGGCACGGCCAACAAGATGACCCAAGAGGGTAGTTGTGCTATATTGGCCATTCGCATAGAGAATGTTTCATGCCTGCACCACGGTGAGGTTACAGTACTTCCAGGGGCACGGCCAATAAGATGACCCAAGAGGGGAGTTGTGCAATATTGGGCATTCGCATAGAGAATGTTTCATGCCTGCACCACGGTGAGGTTACAGTACTTCCAGGGGCACGGCCAACAAGATGCCCCAAGAGGGGAGTAGTGCTGTATTGGCCATTCTTAAAGAGAATGTTACACCGCTGCACACGCAGGGGTTTTATAGATGAAGGAAGGAAATGTTTTATTTAACGACGCACTCAACACATGTTATTTACATATGGTTAAGGATTATACAGATATCTAGAGAGGAAACCCGTTGTCGCCACTCCATGGGCTACTCTTTTCGATTAGCAGAAAGGGATATTTTATATGTACCATCCCACAGACAGGATAGTACATACCACGGATTTTGTTACACCACTTGTGGAGCACTGGCTGGAACGAGAAATAGCCCAATGGGTCCACCGACGGGGATATATCCTAGACCGACCGCGCACCAAGCGAACGCTTTACCACTGGGCTAGATCCCGCCGTTTTTTATAAATGTACCAAAATGAATGTGACATACGATCAATAGTCAGCTGGCTCGGGTCGTTGAAGAAACCTCGTGTCAAGGAGGCAACATGATCGTGGAGATTTTGTCCTACTGGAAGGTTGGCTATTACTGGTATCTGAAACACAAGCAAAGTTTCTGATTCAACTCATGTTTCTACTTTGTAAATTAAAGGGACACTTTCAAAGTTGCAAAATGTCGGTTTGCTAAAAAATGTTTTAATAAAGTGACATACCCTAATGTTTAAACACAACGACGTATTTTTCATTATGACCCATATGGTTAAAAAAAAATCTTGATACATATCAAAGTGATACGTCCCACTAAAACGCCAAGCAGGACGTAACACTTCGACGTCACACTATAACGTCATCGACTGGCGAACTACAATCTTACAGGAACGCCAGCCAAGCGAGTTGAGCGATATAAATTAAGATCGACTGTGAGTAATAAATAGGATATTTAACTCGCTACCATTTCGTATTATGTTTATGTCCCTCGTGAACTAATTTTCATTGCCACTCACTAAAGCTCGTGACAATTGAAAATTACTTCACTCGGGACATAAACATGA
>NC_054702.1:58545531-58568031 GCF_016097555.1 Gigantopelta aegis
CTCTAGAATTCTAGTTGGTAAATAACTGTAATCAAGAGTTATAGCTTTAACTACCGTTATGCACCCTGTTTTAATGAATACAACCGGCCTAGGCGGTGTCGTGGTTAAGCCATCGGACTACATGCTGGTAGGTACAGGGTTCGCAGCCTGGAATCAGCTCACACTCAGAGCGAGTTTTAACGACTCAATGGATAGGTGTAAGACCACCGCATCTTCTTCTCTCTCACTAACCACTGGCAACTAACAACTAACCCACTGTCCTAGACAGACAGCCCAGATAGCTGAGATGTGTGCCCAGGACAGCGTGCTTGAACCTTAATTGGATATAAGCTCGGAAATAAGTTGAAATGAAAATGAATACAACTGGCCTCGGACATAAGGCTGGTAGGTACTGGGTTCGCAGCCCGGTACCGGCTCCCACCCAGAGATGTTTTTAACGACTCAATGGGTAGGTGTAAGACCACTACACCCTCTTCTCTCTCACTAACCACTAACCAACTAACAACTAACCCACTGTCCTGGACAGACAGCCCAGATACCTGAGATGTGTGCCCAGGACAGCGTGCTTGAACCTTAATTGAAATGAAATGAATACTGTGTTCTTTCTCAGAACAGTACCAGTAATTAAAGCTGGAATCTCATCTTACTATAGTATTATAACATCTCTCACTAATGCAAAATACAAACACAGCTACAATTTTAATAAACGCCTGTGTTAACCTATCGCTATCAACGCAGATCGTCAGCTAGTGGGAACATTAATATAGTTTCCTCTGAAGATTGCTTGTCACAATTACCAAACGCCTGTCATCTTATAGCCGATGGTTAATTAATCAATGTGCTCTAGTGGTGTCGTTAAACATCCTTTGCAAACGGGCCTGAAATGTATGTGCTATTTTTAATTCCAACTAGTGCACCAAGACTGGTATATCAAAGGCCGTGGTATGTGTTTTCTGTCTATGGGAGGGTGCATAAAAATATCCCTTGCTATTAATGGAAAAATGTAGCGGGTTTCCTCTCTAAGACTGTCAAAATTACCAAATGTTTGACATCCAATAGCTGATCATTAGTTTAATCAATGTGCTCTAGTGGTATCGGTAAACAAAACAGAAAAAAAAATGTGTGAACACTATCAAAATGCGCATTCGGTTAGAATTCGTTGCACGTTCGTTCGTTCGTTTATTATTTACAATTGGTAACTAATGGATGTCATTTTGTTCGTTTAAATTCATGTTTAAATCATTCACTTTAAGAACATGCCACGGCGTCAGCACCTTACAACGAACGAAGCTGTATTTTTTATACCATATTTAAAACCCAAAACAACAACAACAACAACAACAATCCCAAAACAATGCCGAAAATATATACGGGCTATTAAAGGGTTTTTTTAAACACTAAGGGATATTTTTCATCTTGACCCTAGTTTCAATCCGTAAAAATGGACACTAAGTTTGGTTAATTTACAAACCTGTAACAAATTTGAATACAACAGAGTGAAACAGGAGTCTGTGACGTTGAAATATCCTTAAAAGTAGACTAAACGCGACTCCATAACCGTTACCTCTCAAACGCATGTGCATTTTTAAAATTATGAAAAATGCATTTTGTGGTATTAGAAACACCAGGAAGACCAGAAACACTTTGGTTGTACGGAAATAGATAATCTAAGCAATCAAATATAAATAATGTTTGATTTCAGTGATTATAAACGGCTAATAGTGAAACATATGCCTTGTGTTTAAAACCTAGGGTGTATCCCTTTAATTGATTAGGTTGAGTATATAATAGTATACAAATTCCATGTGAAACATAAACGATTGTATATTATAATAGCCATCCACTGTAAAGAAAGAAAGAAGTGGTTTATTTAACGACGCACTCAACACATTTTATTTACGGTTATATGGCGTCAGACATATGGTTCAGGACCACACAGCAGGCAGCAAGGGATCTTTTATTTGCGCTTCCCACAGGCAGGATAGCACAAACCATGGCCTTTGCTGAACCAGTTATGGATCACTGGTCGGTGCAAGTGGTTTACACCTACCCATTGAGCCTTGCGGAGCACTCACTCAGGGTTTGGAGTCGGTATCTGGATTAAAAATCCCATGCCTCGACTGGGATCCGAACCCAGTACCTACCAGCCTGTAGACCGATGGCCTGCCACGACGCCACCGAGGCCGGTATCCATCCACTGTATTACTTAGAGATTCGTTTACATTTTTATGTGTATAATAAGTATGTCAGTATTGTTCGCGTTTGTTTTCAAGTCTTACAAAGTGTTGAAATATGATCTACCCCAAATGTACATGGACTGCGGCTATTTAAAGGAGATAATGTTTTCAACAGACACGGATAGATTTTATTTCAACAGACACGGGTACGTAAAATGCTTGTCTCGACAGCGCGCAGTACTATCTATTTTAGGAATATTATAGAAATTACAACACAGGTCCCGCGGATTGTATTTCAAAGTGGGGGGCGAAGCACTGTCAGTGCGAATTGAAAGTGTTAGTCTCTCTCTGTCTCTCTCTCTCTCTCTCTCTCTCTCTCTCTCCTCTCTCTCTCTCTCTCTCTCTCTCTCTCTCTCTCTCTCTCTCTCTCTCTCTGTGTGTGTGTGTGTGTGTGTGTGTGTGTGGTAGCACTGTCAGTTCGATGGCCCGGGGGAGGTAAATTTAAGGGCCCAGTGGGCTCGGACCTGTTGGAGGGGGTTCAGGGCATGCTTCCTTGAGAAGTATTTGAATTTCAGCTATTCAAATACAGCACTTCCAGCATTCTGAGCACAATAATAAAGAAAAGTTGGAGCTGCCCCACCTCCGTTTCGTGGCCCCTGATGACATGGGGGGTATGTGAGTTTGGGGAAAATTGTGAGGGTCAGGCATGATATGGGATATTCTGAATTGCTATATTGTTTGTGAAGAGGCTACTGGAATCGTTTTTATTAACCGGACTTGGTGGCGTCGTGTTTAGGCCATCGGTCTACAGGCTGGTAGGTACTGGATTCGGATCCCAGTCGAGGTATGGGATTTTTAATCCAGATACCGACTTCAAACCCTGAGTGAGTGCTACACAAGGCTCAATGGGTAGGTGTAAACCACTTGCACCGACCAGTGATCCATAACTGGTTCAACAAAGGCCATGGTTTGTGCTATCCTGCCTGTGGGAAGCGCAAATAAAAGATCCCTTGCTGCTAATCGGAAAGAGTAGCCCATGTAGTGGCGACAGCGGGTTTCCTCTCAAAATCTATGTGGTCCTTAACTATATGTATGACGCCATATAACCGTAAATAAAATGTGTTGAGTGCGTCGTTAAATAAAACATTTCTTTCTTTCTTTTTTCGTTTTTATTAGAAATAATGCCAATATTATTTATTTATTTTACTTTGTGGCGGTGGATGACGTATTCATTTGCCTCCCACTCCTCGCCCCAACCCTTTGAGAACAGCCCTTACTTTGTTTGTTATGGATCAAAGCATTCAACCAGCAAACTATTTTAATTTAAGAAGCTCGCATGAATGGCACACACACCCATAATAGCCAACTGAATGTATGTGAAGTTGTTTATAATGAGTGTTTGTAATGGCTTGATGCACTTATCATTTGTTTGTTAAGTCCTGTAGCTTTAGATCCTGACGTGTTCTCGTGGCTATCTCAATTGTCACTGGTACAGCTAGATAAGGGTTCAGTGATTTCCTTTACGTCTTGTGATAAAAAAAAGATCGAACTCAAATGTCACGGTAGATCTCTGATACGACGAGCTTGGGGGTCCAAGTTACTGGAAACAACTCTCGCCATAATATCTAATCCTGATTCGTCAAGGATCGTCTTTATTACCTATCTTTTTAAGGCTAAAGACGGACAGGACTAAAATGTTAAGATATCCTCTCTGATACGAACGTGGGGTTCTGACTTGTAACGCTCGAGAAAATACTCTCACCATGTTGAAACAAGTAGCACGGTTTAGCATGGATTTATTGTTAAGACATGCAGATTTAACTCATGGAGATTACAATCGAAGGAAGAAATTTAGTGTGGAACCTTGTACAGGTACGTTTATGTATGTTTGTCAGCGATATGATTTTATTTAGGTATGTGTGTGTAGCTATAATATTTAACAACAAGTTAAATACCACCTTAAAATCGTTTTCAAACCATCATTGGTATATTGTATATCTAAATACTAATAACGTATTTATTTTTACACTTTACCATGAAAACATAGACTGGTTTTGAAGTTTTTGTATGGTTAAATATTTGAATGTTTTAACATATTATGAGATTATTTTAATCAGTAATCTTTTCATTATGATATTAGATTCCATTATTTTTGCGTCTTGTTTTGGGAAAAGCACATTAAAGTTTCAATGTCAAAGTTGTAAATAACATCATATACAATGTAATTTTTTTTACATTGATTTGTCATACATTCAAATTAATCGATTCTACATATAATTAACACCTTAAGAATCCAAAGCAAGTTAGGTGTGTTTTAAACGGAGTCTAATGGTATTTAAAGGACACGAGTGAAATATTCTAGTTCATGCAAACCTTCAAAAACCAGCCTTAAAAGAAATTTAAACTTGTTTTTCAACTGTAATGTATTTACGGTGCTTGCACGTTTAAATTATACGTCATAAGTGGAAAGAAATTAGAGGCCTAATTGCAAAGCTTTCTTAGGTTCTCTTAAATACCACTGCATTGTCTTTGTAAGTCTGTTTGAAAGTTGCGACATCGCAAAGTTACGAAAGTTTAATGTATTAGGCCCAAAATTCGGTAGTGTGAATTTCATTGGACGAAATGGCTTTTGAATCTAGGTCATCACCAGGAGCAGCCAATTAGATGTCTTTAAATTTATCTACTGCATATGTGGGATACCACAAATACCATGCTGTGTTCTCTCTTAAAGAACCGTTACAGTTAATTAATCTTTTCAATAGTTATATATTGTATGATAGACAGGAAATATCCAAAATTAATCAGTGGTTTACTATTTTTTATTTAAAAAAAATAAATAATAATAAAGAAAAAAAACAAAAACAATAAAGAAAAAAAACCCCACCAACAACATAATATAAATAAGCATTTTAACCAACATTAATTAAAATGTTACAGACAAATGAATCTCAACATATATATGACAAGGCCATGTTGGATACTTTGCAATATTAGTATGCATATTATGGATTACCAATCGTTTCTACAGGTTGTATCATGAAAACGTACCTTTAGGAATCGTTTTTGCAGTTTGTAATAAATTGTGTTATATCTACACCCACCATGTCAAGATATTAACATTATAATACCTTTTACTGATTTGTTAATTCCATAATCCTGCAAATCGTGTCCTTGGCAGTAATCCTAATCTATTATTTCCAATACCGTTACGAAATCTCCTCGCCATATCTCAAAGCACCGCGGTATATCTCGCTGACTAATCGGCTGATAATCCTCTTCACGCAAATTCCCTCGAGAAACAAGCGTGTATAATGTTTCCAGACCGGCCTCGGCGGTGTAGTGGTTAAGACATCGGACATAAGGCTGGTAGGTACTGGGTTCGCCTCCCAGGTACCGGCTCCCACCCAAAGCGAGTTTAACGACTCACTGGGTAGGTGTAAGGCCACTTCCCCGACGTTTCTCTCACTAACTACTGACAAACTAACCACTAATTCAGCCCAGATAGCTGAGGTGTGTGTTCAGGACAGCGTGCTTGAACCTTAATTGGATATAAACACGAAAATAAGTATAAATAATACCAGCCCAGGTTCGGTGATGTAGTGAATAAGACATCGGTCTTAAAGGGACAGACCCCGGTTTCAGCCCATGAAAATGCACACCAAGTTTGGTTAATCTACAAACCTGTAACACATTTGGATAAAGTTACAATTGAGTGAAACATGAGTCTGTGACTTTGAAATGGTGAAATGTGTAACAGTTACTTCTCAGACGCACGTGCGTTTTTAAAAATATGAGAAATGCATTTTGTGATATTAAAAACACCAGTATGACCAACAACACTTCGAATGTACGGAAATGGATAATCTAAACAATAAAATCTAATTAAAGTATGATATCAGTTATAAAAAAAAACCGGCTTTAATAGTCAAAAATATGCCTTAGTGTTTAAAAACTTGGGTATGTCCCTTAAAGCTGTATTTATGCTTGCGTTTTTACAGTAGTAAAATATATTAAATAATGAGGAAGTCTAATTGAAGCTTTAAAATAATTAATTTGCTACATACAGAGACTACTATTATAATATATACATTTAGTATGCACTTTTCTAGCAATGGTCAGGTGATTGCAATGTAAATCAGCGATGCATGTGACATAGTCTAAACGTTAATTAGTTGTACTGTAAAGATGACCCCTTGTTGACATCAGTAAACTGGTCAACTGTCAGTAATGTACATGTACAGCTATAAAACGTTAAGATTATACTGTTTACAATAACCCACCTTTACTTTAGCAATGGAGAACAATATTTTTCTTGCACACATAACACTAATACCAAAACAGAGCAACCAAAATGTCTTCTTCTTTTTTTCACTTGAAGGTTTTTACACGGAGGTTTTTTTCCTGGTTTTTTTTTTTTCGTTTTTCGTCTTTGTTTTTGTTTGCTTGTTTGTTATTTTACTAAAATCATAATTAACAGTATAACGTAATAACTTTCTACTTCAGGTCGAATACCGATCTGACCCACACACGATAAAAACAAATAATATATTATCTTTATGTCCTTATATATAGGGGTGACTATTGTGGTCAGTTTTACTATTGCAATAGTATTGTGATAGTTAAAATACTATTGTTATAGTATTGCAATATTGATAGTACTGTTGCAATAGTATTGCAATAGTATTGTGAAGTCTTAAATCGCTTGATAACAGTAATATGAATAGATATTTAGCGAAACTGTTTACCTCAGTCTTCCAATATGTATGTATGTATATATGTGTGTATGTGCGTGCGTGCGTGCGTATCTCTCTCTCTCTCTCTCTCTCTCTCTCTCTCTCTCTCTCTCTCTCTCTCTCTCTCTCTCTCTCTCTCTCTCTCTCTCTCTCACACACACACACATATATATATATGTGTGTGTGTGTATGTGTTGGTATATACGTGTATGTTTGTATGTGTGAGTGTGCGTGTGTATGTACGTGTGTTTGTATGTATGTCTGTATTTGTATTTAGTTGTTTGTAATAATGTCACTAGGTAGTGAAATCATGCGTTGGTCGTAAACAATTGCAATAGTTATCGATAGTTGAATTAACTATAGATGCATTGCTATCGAGGCACTAACTATCGCAACATGTCGATAGTTCGATGTATTGTCACACCACTACTTATATAGCATGCATAAATCTCGGCAAACCTTTGGTCACAATTTCCAAATGTTTGACATCCAATAGCCGATGATTAATGAATCAATGTGTTCTAGTGGTGTCGTTAAACAAAACAAACGTTTCACACCTGTGGTCGTAGCTCTCCTGAAGCAGAACCGATCGCCCTCGGTCGATTCAGGTGTTTTTCCCCATCCCAAAACATTGGTATGTAATGTCCTGCCTGAAGGAACGTTCATACAGAAGATTCCTTGCTGCTTTCTTGTTTGCAGCGCCAGCGGGTTTTCTCTCTTTGTCTTTCAACAATGTATTGAAATAACAACATGATGTGTTCAGTGTTATGGCATAGCTTACACCTTCCCGCTGTACGCTTTAAACTCATTCTGAGAGCCGGTGTCGAGATGCGAACTAAATACCTAACCAGCTTACGCCGTATGGCTTAGCCTGGACATGACCTTGTACAAAGTGTACCACCTACCATACATTATATGCCTAAGGCCATAATAAACTGGCGACCCCCGACCCTCCCCAAATTGCTCGATTTGCGGTATTTCCAATTTCCTGAGCATATAAAAGAAAAGAAAAGAAAAATCCCCACTCGGCCCTTACTTTGAAAAAAAGAAGTGTATGGAAATATAGCATTTAATTTATAATGGCCTAATAGCCGTTAAATAAACATTGCTACGGGTGTTTTCTTAAACAAACATTTGCTTTTTTCATCTACATCTATCTGCAAGAGGCGTAGTGAGTTCATGAGAAGTTCATAACATTATTTGTGACATTAAAGGCGCAGATCCTAGTTTCAACTCGTAAAAATGGACACTAAGTTTAGTTAATCTACAAACCTGTAGCACACTTGGATAAAGTCTGTGACGTTAAAACCGGAAAATGTCATTATAAAATAGACTAGAACTCGAATCAATAACCGCTACTTCTCAGACGCACGTGCGTTTGTAAAAATATGATAAATGCATTTTGTGGCATTAGAAACAACAGGATAACCAGAAACACTTCGGTTGTACGAAAATGGATAATCTAAACACAAGTGATGTTTGATTTCAGTGATCATAAACGGCTTTAATAGTGAAAATATGCTGTAGTGTTTAAAAACTAGGGTCTGTCCCTTTAAGATCAATCGCTATAACTTTTTTCTTTTTTTACAAAAAGTTATATCATATCGCAGTGTACATCTACCTACGTGAATAGAAGTACAAGTGCCGCTCATAATAATCGCTGCGTAATGTTTGGCAATTAATCAAACCCTCAACAACGGTGGCTTATTAATCATGCGTAAGAACACGTCTCTGTGCTAAACAAGAAAAAATACTTCATTGGGCACACAACAAGGCTCAAAATACCTAACACGTCTATTGTTGTTTTGTCTGTGTGTATATGTGTGTTGTGTTGTAGTGGTGGTGGTGGTGGTGGTGGGGGGGGGGGGGTATAGTCAAAGGCTTTAGCTGCGGTTCTGTGTGTAGGCAAGGGGAGGTCTGGGGGGTAAATATGTTGGCATTATAGTATATGATTATTTATTTGATTATGAAGAAAGTATCCGCCCAAAGGGAATGATTATTGTTTAGTACAGATACAACAACACATGTTTAATAAGCTGCTAGAAGGTGTATAACATAGTCCCGGAGCTGGGGATTTTTTGCATGCATGAGCGGTCCCCTTAATCACTTTCCATATTTGGTGAGGGGACCACCTGGGCCATCATAAAAAAACCAGGTTGGACATTCTGATTCCTGGCAATAAGTGTAACATTATGACCCTACATACAAAATCAAAATGGTGAAAAGTGACCGAAAATTAGTGTTAGGGGTCATTAAATTTGACATAACTTGGCGAGATATCAATGTATCATAGCATTTTACATATCAAAATAAAGCTGATATTGTGCCCCACAAGACGATTTAGATTAGATACTTTTCAAGGTTAACAGAGGTCAAATTATGACGTCATCAGGCTGTTGGTGGAGTTCAGATAAGGACGGAGGATTATTATTATTTTTATTTTTTTTGGTCAAAGAGTTCAATAAAAAAATAAAAAAACGAACATGCAGTATTCCAAAGTATTCCAAAGTGCATTATACACACACACACCAGTGTTTCTTAGAAACACAGCCGATCTATATTAGGCATCCCTCCTGTCCCGGAATTGGCCACTGGCGATGTCAGGGGTTAAATCCGGGATGGGCGTGCCTGAACCTCTTTTGGATATGGGCACGTAAAAAGAGTTCCCATACCCATATATTAGGCACAACACCACCATTTGTTGTGCCGTTGTTTACTGTAGCAAAGCAGCTTAATGTAGTCCGGTTTAGGAAATATTCCCTCATTAAAATTTTTTTTTTAAATTAAAATATAAAATACCTTTTAAAATCTTTCCTTTATGATTATAAGTAAGTTGACCTCTGTAATATTAAACTATTTAAATAACCCATTGGCGTGCTTGTTCTTTTCAGAACTAACTGATAACAACTATGCAAATGGTATACTGCCGCTTGTATAACAACAATATGAAGTGGTGCATTGGTATTTATTGGTTAACTTTTTTGCAAAGGAGAGTACTCCCAAAAGCTGAAACCTTAGTGGTATAGTGGCATGTATAAATACTCTTAAGTCCAAAAGCTAGCAGTCACGCGACCATCTCGATTATGTTGTATTTTTAACATAATATATTCTGGCATAGAAATTATATTGAATTGAATGGAGTAATTAATGATGGAATATTGGTATGCAACCATCATAGTATCTCCTCCACTAAAACACATCAGACATCTGCTAAACACTGGGTTTTAAGGTGAATGCAAACTTACGCTCTAACTTCTCTCTCCTCCCTGCTATAAGAGGTGTTTTGTATATACTGTTTTGCTTCTTTCTTTTTACAAACGAGTATTTAATTTACGGTTATGTGGCGTCGGACATATGGTTAAGGACCACACATATATTGAAAGAGGAAATCCGCTGTCGCCACTTTATGGGTTACCCTTTTCGATTAGCAGCAAGGGATCTTTTACATGCACCATTCCACAGACAGGATAGCACATACCACGGCCTTTGATATACCAGGTGCGGTGCACTGGTTGGAACGAGAAATAGACAAATGGGCCCACCGAAGGGTAACGATCCCGGACCGAACGCGCATCAAGCGAGCGCTGTACCACTGAGCTGCGTCCCGCCCCTAATAGAAAAAAGACAAAATTAAATAATCGGGGTGTAACGCAGTAATGGCACGTTTTGTTGACATTATGAAATGGGTTATATGAATGTAAAGCTCTCTCAGTGGGTTTGGTATGTACTATCCTGTCTATGAAAAAAAAATACATATAAACTTTTCTTGATACTAATCTATAAGATTGGCTTCTCTTGTTTTTTTACCTTCGGCTTAATATTTAAACAATATGCTCTGGTTTTGTTTCAGTCTTTTCATTCCATCTATATACATATATAATACAGGTGTTAAAGAGTAAATACATTCTATCCCCTTTTCTTTTGACACCTGCACTCATTCCGCCCCAGGGGCGGGACATAGCCCAGTGGTAAAGCGTTCGCTTGATGCGCGGTCAGTCTAGGGTCGATCCCCGTCGGTGGACCCATTGGGCTATTTTTCGTCACAGCCAGTGCACCACGACTGGTATATCAAAGGCCGTGGTATTTGCTATTCTGTCTGTGGGATGGTGCATATAAAAGATCCCTTGCTGCTAATCGGAAACAGTAGCCCATGAAGTGGCGACAGCGGGTTTCCTCTCTCAATATCTGTGTGGTCCTTAACCATATATATCTGACGCCATATAACCGTAATTAAATGTGTTGAGTGCGTCGTTAAATAAAACATTTCTTTCTTTCACTCCGCCCCAGCTCTACCCTTGTCGTCACTACCGGAAAATGTTCTCGTTTCTTTCAGGGATTAATGTCCCAGTAGAGTCCATTGAACGTATTGTTTGGAGTTTATCTGTAAACATTAGGATTTGAGCCGGCCCGTGTTGGTAGCAGACGACAAACAAGTGCACGCTAGTTGTTTAGTGTTTTCGCTTTAATTGTTGTTTCTGTTGTCTGGAACAGTTTGTCTAAAAACAAACATAAGCATAGATGGTAAGTTTAGTTAATTATTTAAATTATGACAAATTTAGAGTAAATATATATTTAGTTTTTTTTTTAGTTTTTTTTTTTTTCACTTCTTTTTAAAGAACTGAAAAATAATGTACATGGACATTATTTAAATATAATTATAATCTGTTTCTTATATAAAATGGACGCTCAAGCATTATGTACATTTGGTACGATTATTTAAATATGGTTATTCTATTTGATAGAGTTTAAACGTTGTGGGATTTTATTTTACTTATTTTATTTTAATTGAAATACCTCTGCCTTATTCTAATATAAAATTATATTTTATATTTTATTTATATATATTTTTATAAATTGTAATAATTAAGTGTTGCGTGAGATATATTATTTTATCTGTTTTTATTTATTTAAACTACGAGTAGTTATTACAGATATATAGAGGATATTTCATATTTGATAAAAAAAAACCATGAAATCTTCTATTTATTATATAACTTTTGGCAATTTACTTTTGTTTTTAAAATGCCAGCAGCAAAATAGTTCCGGCTTTCTTACAGTGAAAATAACACTTACTACAGTGACAATAACACATTTTAGAGTGAAATATTATGTGTTATCGTCACTGAGTGACTGATAAAACTTTTATTTCACTGATATTTTAAGATATTTCACAAAATGTTATATAATAATGTTTTATAATAAATAATACATTTAAATACACAACTAATATTCTCAACTTTGTATATGTATGATAGGTTCAAAAGAAATGATGCTCCAAGTCGCCAAATTAACAAGCACGTAACTTACCTGTAATATTTTTCTTTCAGACATGATATACTCGTGACAACATGTACAGTAACATGGTAAGTAGGTTTGCCATGTATGCATAGTTGAACGTTAGAAAGTATTTCTCCCTCTCTCCCTCGCCTCTCTCTCTCTCTCTCTCTCTCTCTCTCTCTCTCTCTCTCTCTCTCTCTCTCTCTCTCTCTCTCTCTCTCTCTCTCTCTCTCTCTGGTGTGTGAATGCAGGATTTACTCAAGGGTGTTTTAATTAATTAATTAATTAATTCAATCATTCATTCATTCATTCATTCATTCATTCATTCATTCATTCATTCATTCCTTCATTTACTCACCTACCCACAATCATCCATTCTTCGATTTATTTATTTCGAAGGAACGTCAAATTATATTTTATGTGTGTATTCGTAGCGTCCCCCCTTTTTGGCACCTTCCTACGCCACTGTTTAGGATAGATTCCATGTCACGGATTTGCCTGTAACGTTGATCCATAGCATGCACTGGTAAATGTTTTACAACGAATCAATAAAACTCTATAGACTGTGGCATTGTTCATTCGTCAATATTGTTCACAATCAGTGAGAAGTAGGTGAAAAGTCTTATTGAAATTAATCCAACAGAAACAGGCATTGTTCACACCTCCCCAGACCTCAATGAACCAGACAACAATAAATATATAAGCATGTCAACGTTTTCTCTGAATGGATAGGTTATAAGAGCTATAGGTCAATCGAATATTATTTGATGTTTTTGTCATTTCACACTTATCGATCGATGAATAAGGTACAGATATATTTTTATTAACTGAAAACCTTTTAAATGTTCATTTTCAAATATGCATACAACAGTGGAACTGTAGTGCTCTTTTGAAATATATAAAGGGAAAGAGGAGAGTGAAAGAAATCGGGCCTGTAATATATGGATCAGCTTAAGTGTCTTCTAGTATATTATGTATATATTACAACTGAAAGGGTAACTAATATGTATTACCATACACGTTTTCTGTACGAATACATCCAGTTAATTTCCGCACTTCATGTTCGTTATTAGTCGGAAACACGATACGAGTGCCGAGAATAACCGAAAACATATAGCAATCGGTGAAATTGTAATGTCATCTTGTCATAATCGGCTATTCTCGTGTCTATTCTCGTACGAGGCACTCGTATCGTGTGTCGTCGCCTTTAGATTCGACTGGCTTTCTGTACTGTGTTTAGAAATTATAGATATGAAAACTTGTGGACAAACCATAATTTAGTGAATCGTCCATAAACGTTTACGAATGACCGTGTAAATACTTTCTTGTAAAGGATTTTAATGTTTTTTTTCTTAATTACCCTTAAACATATATTTTGTGCAATACAAGCAGAGGAACCTTTTTGCCGAACAAGGCCTATAGTTCTATTTTTATTGACGCGATTAAGCAATTTCCAGTGTACAATGACGACACTGTGGTTCAATGTCTTCAGTGCCTTTGAAGTTACATGCTTTTTATTTCCGAACACTCCCATGATCGTTAAACTGTTGCCTGGGCTGCGTTCAGCCAGACCGAGCAGAAAAAAAGTCCGCTAGACTGGTTTATGCGCTTCACGTCAAACCAAATGACAACGTTGGGAACCAATCAATAGTTCGCGAACGTTAGAAAGACGTTCACTGGCTGGACTTGGGGCTGTTCTGTGTTGTATTCCACTGGTTTATTGCACCAACAACAGACCGTTGTTATACTGGATAGTAATTCATGTAAACAAACGACCAATGCCCCGAACAAGCAGTACACAAAAAGAATGGCCAGGGTGACAATATACTATGTAACTGTTTGTCAAGTACTATTTAAAATCCCAATCAAAATTATATCCCGCCATGGTTTTACATATTACATCAACACATTTTATTTACGGTTATATGGCGTCAGACATATGGTCAAGGACCACACAGATTTTGGGAGGAAACCCACTGTCGCCACTACATGGGCTACTCTTTCCGATTAGCAGCAAGGGATCTTTTATTTGCGCTTCCCACAGGCAGGATAGTACAAACCATGGCCTTTGTTGAACCAGTTATGGATCACTGGTCGGTGCAAGTGGTTTACACCTACCCATTGAGCCTTGCGGAGCACTCACTCAGGGTTTGGAGTCGGTATCTGGATTAAAAATCCCATGCCTCGACTGGGATCCGAACCCAGTACCTACCAGCCTGCAGACCGATGGCCTAACCACGACGCCACCGAGGCCGGTCTACCGATGTGATGATCGATTATAAATATCCAAAATCGATGATCGAGGGAAATGTTAACTGTAATTATTCCTCCAGGTTAGATGATGGAATTGATGTAAATATGTTACGATTGGGATTTGTTTTGATGTGTACATGAAAAACAAAAAAGAAGGTTTGACACCCAATATCCGATGTATTTTTCGTGCTGGGGTGTCGTTAAACATTCATTCATTTATGAAAAAAGATATTAAATACTTATTAAAGGTAAAATTAGCCATTTCTATGGTTTGAATCTGGGTGAACATGACAATAGGGGCACGGTTCTTATTAATCAAATCCTCCATATATTCACATAATTCTAACCGATTGTGGAATAAAAAGTTGATCGGTTCGATCCAACCGATTATAAGCGATGATCGATGTTGAAATTCCAACCGATTCCCATCACTATATAAATATCAGGCATTATAAACATCCAAAGGTTCTTTTACATGAAATATCATCACACTGAATATTATATAGTCTTACACACAGAAACAATTTGAATATGAAACAGACTATACTATGCATGGCACACTGACGATCACCACAACTGCCGGGCATGATAATGCTTAGCTTAATTGTTTTAACATGCTTATATACCACTAAGGTGTCAAGCATGTCTGTCCCGGGTCCCGCTCCTGGATAGCCAGAGGTCTGATCCGGGACAGATATGATAATGCAGTTAGTTGCAATCCAATGTTATGTAATCTATTTCAAACTTGCAAGCATCTTTATGCAATTTGTAATTTGCTTCTATAAAAGGCAAAATGTTGATGTTTATTATAATGCCTATTAGTTGTATATAATAAAATGGACACCATAATACTAATACAGTTTTAAAGTTTTCATTTCAGGGATTTTAATAAATTATGTGTAATAAGCTCAAACATGGTGGCTATAATTTTGATTAACATTTAATGACCTACCGTAAACTGTTATAAATGTACATTTGAATGTCATTACTTTTGATGCTCGGATTTTCAATATCAGTACTTATTGTAATAAAACCCTTTTCGTCATTGTATTTTTCTATTATTTCAGATAAAATATATATTTGCGACTATATGAAGACACTCCTGGATTAAGTTGTAGGACAGCTAAACCAAAAAAAAAGAGGGGTGCAGTAATGACCACACGAGGAATCCTTAAGTTCACTGTACCGCTTGAGGGAAGACTGATATACCCTCAAGCAGACGACCATCCGTACTCGGACAACCGAATCACGTTCCAGCACATGACGCCGAGACGGAAGATTGATCCATTTGGTCGTGATGCAACCAATGCCTCCGATTTCTTTCTCTCTGCCGCTGTGTACCCCACCGGTGTCCGCGCCCCGCCCTTAGCAGAATTGCAGCAATTTGGACATCTGCTTAAGAGCGATGACATGAAGGATTCAAATACTAAACTCGGCTGGACCGACGATGGAGCAGGACCCGTTCCAAAGATACTGACGCTAAAGAAGTACCAAAACAACAATGATGTCAGTACGGAACAGAAGTCGTCTGAGAGTATTCAGGCAGTAGACATGTTAACCAGGTTGAAACCTTATCACTGGGATGGCGTGAACGGACTGAGGAAAAGTAAGAGCGATGTCAGAGACCCGTGTTATATTTACCAATACTGCGCCGACGAGAGACCACTGAGGTACAACAAGAACAGCAACCTTCCAAGGATATCATCATCGCGGCCGTGGTCTGTCGGCGAATCGAATCCGTCCAAGCACATGTTCACGTCTGGCTCGACGGAGAACCGCACGGACGCATCGCCGGCAGCTAGCAGGCACCTGGTGAAGGAGAACACGGGCTTTCACAACGTGAGGAAATGCCGTCCTTTCAAGCCGCTGTCGTTTCGTCCCATCTCCGAGAGCGATCTGAAGAAGCCCCTGTTAGAGGTTAGACACATATCGACTAGAGACCAGCGGAACCAGCTCAAAGGTCAGGACGGGTGTCTGTTCTCCCAGGTGAAGCAGTGCATCCGACTGATGCGAAATCACGACGCCATGAAGGCTAGAACAATCGACCGACCGCTGAAAGCTGAGGTGGGGAGGTACAGGCCGTTCTCCACCACCAAGATCAGGACACCGTGCATGACACCGCCCACGATCGCCCACTTCAGAGATCATAATTCCGCAGAGACGTACAAGCAGTATGTTCAGATACAGACTCTCAAATCGAAGTTACCGGGGAAGTCGGCTGGGACTCTGGCCAGCGGCAACTTCGCCAGGAACAATACGGCGGCGTCAATGTATTACGACGTGGACGCCCATCTTGTCCAGACAGTAATCGACAGCAACATACCTCCCGAACCAAGAAAGCTGAACATGTCTAGAAAGAGATCCGACATCTCGCTGGATACGAAAACACCGAACGATCAGCGCAACATCGATCTGGACATCGTGGGGACTCCTATATCGTCCACCAGACCACGAGTCGCGGAGCAGGAGGAGGAACGGGACGCGTCGAGAAAGCCGAGTGGGGGGAGCCGGGTTCCAGAAGGTTCGATGAAGTCCTTCGATCAGCCGGACGTCCCTGCAGGCCTTCAGGAAGAAGAGGATGTGGACGCCGCAGTTAATGACTCGCTGATATCGCTAGACGAACTGGGAAACCCAATGATCTGGGACCAGAGCGACGAGGATGAGGAAGAAATCGTCAAGGAGGATCCGAATGTGATAAAAATTCCAGCAGTGTCTGTCGCCTCAGTTTTGAGCGTGGATGATGGAGACACGGTAGTTGATGATGACCCCAATGCTGGCACAGAAGACAAGGGTTGTTAGGTGAAGTGATGATGATGATGATCTTTGTTTTGGAGAGGGAAGACATGGGGTTTTGATTGATTATTACCCTTGTTTTGAGGAGAGAAGACAAGTGGTGTTAGGTGAATTGATGGTGATCCTCGTTTTGGGAGAGAAGACATGTGTCGGCAGAGAAGACAAAGTAGTAGATCAATTGATCATACTCCTAGTGTTTTGATACAAGAGCAATTTAGTGAATTGATGATGAACCTTGCTAGTATCAAGGGTGGAGACATGGCTGTTAGGTGAATTGAAGATTACCGTAGTGCCTTGGAAAGAAGACGAGAGATGTTTAGTAAATTCCACGGTATTTGAATAAGGTACCTCGTTGTCAAAATATAACTTCCATTGTTAGCCGCAACGTTATGTATAAGAAGAAACTATTTCAAATTGTTTAATAAATTTATTCTAAAAATATATATAAAATAATTATGATGTCATTCCTTGTAACTTACCTCTATAATGTTAATTTTGTTTTGGTCAAACTAGATCTTCATTTATTATTTCACCTTATGTGTATGCAAAATTTACATCCAATTCTCTAACACATTTATTTTAATACTAGCGTATGTACCAATAAAGGTTTTTGAAATTCCTTGTCAAGCCATAAACACCTTTAGATGCTTTTACTACCCCACTCATAATTAAATACAAAAATAATATATTTTGGGTTGAAACGTATTAGCGCTACTTCCATATTAGCTCATTACTGCTGGTATATGACGACATAGATGCAGACCTAGAAACTCAGGCAAATGTAGTCACTTCATTATTACAGTGCTAGTGTTCATTTGAGTATCATCCTCAGTTACAAAATCTCCAAACTAACAATCTGGCGGCCTTACTGATTAATAGGCAACGCCTACATGAATATTTCCCTCCATGTAAAACAATGCATTAACAATAAAGAGGATGGCAACGACTGGCAACATACCTTTTATTCAATGTTTAATCTAGACATAACGCAGAAATTGTGTTTCCTGTCATACATACACTACACCACGTGTAACTAACCATTTGTCATTATATAGGGTGTATACTACCAAATCAAATCCCATAGACGACAATAGTAACATATGTGGCTAAAACTCCTACCTGCAACGTATCAACCGACATAAACGCCACGGATATAAATACTACCACCCCTTACACTTAAAGTGAATCAGAAAAAAATGGGGGTCAAGCTGCTCGTTTCTGAGATAACGGGTAGCGTCTATGACTACCCTAGTTTCGCACAAAATTCGAGTACTTTTTTGTACAGGTACCCCATACATGTTTCAAGCACAAGGCTACTTGACACATTGGTACTAGATGAAATAAAATTGCACTTTTTTTTTTTACCCAGATGAAACTATAATTTTTTACAACCAACACACTCACATTTATAACCAATCACAGGACTTGTGGTGTTCACTTCTCTATCAAAAGTAGGGTGCACCTCGAACTTTGACCCAGCCGGAAGTTATTTGGTTTAGTACTACCTACAGTGTTGTTGTTGTTGTTGTTATAATCATTGTGTAGCTTCCTATCAGTAAAGGATGATGTTTATTGTCTGGCATATCGGTTAATCGTTCATCTCGGTTAAGATTGTTTGAAGAACAAGTTATCTTCTCCTGTCTTATTTGAAGTATTTTCTTACTTCCGTTGCTGATAAGGAAGGCAATGTTTTATTTAACAACGCACTCAGTACATTTTATTTACGGTTATATGGCGTCGGATATATGGTTAAGGACCACAGATATTGAGATAGGAAACCCGCTGTCGCCACTTCATGGGCTACTCGTTTCGATTAGCAGCAAGGGATCTTTTATATGCACCATCCCACAGACAGGATAGCACATACCACGGCCTTTGACACACCAGTCGTAGTGCACTGGCTGGAACGAGAAATAAGCCAATGGGTTGACCGACAAGGATCGATCCCACACTGACCGCGCATCAAGCGAGCGCTTTACCACTGGGCTGCCTCCCGCCCCCGTTGCTGATAATGTCTCAGTTTAAGTACAGCTGTTTTCATAGGCACAGAATCACCGGGATAGTGTTGGGAATTGGCGCAGCCAGAAGTTTATTTTCGTCAGGTCAACCACACTGTCTATGAGTTGACTTATGGAGTGACAGAAAAATATAAAAGGTGGTGAGGAAAACAGAGTTATGATGAGGGGGGAGGGATGCACACATTCCCTCTGGATTTCAAAGTATCCCAAAAATCGAAGTGTTTAATGGATGAATATAATGATTTGTTTTCTTTTCATTAAGAGATATGTATGTAATATCTTAGTCTGATGGGTGCCTAAATGTAATGTAATTTACTGTTAATGTCATTTGAAATAGTATGGGTGCCCTTGTTTCCTAGTTGCACTATACATGGGCAAAATTTACGAAGCTTGGTTTTCTTAAGCGCAGGTGTTAAAACACATAGGCATAGTTACACACGTGTAATTAAAAAAAAAAACCAGTCTTCGTAAATTCGGCCCTAATGCTTCACTATATAGGTGATATAGTCATATTATTGTACTTTGAAGGTAGTACTAACTCAAATAACGTTTGGGTGGGTCAAAGTTCAAGGTGCACCGAACTTTTGATAGAGAAGTGAACACCACAAGTCCTGTGATTGGTGATAAATGTGAGTGTGTTGGTTGTAAAAAAAAGTTTCATCTGGGCAAAAAATGTATGCCTTGTGCTTGAAACATGTAAAAAGTACTCGAATTTTGTGCGGAACTAGGGTAAACATAGACGCTACCCGTTATCTCACAAAAGAGCAGCTTGACCCCCAATTTTTCTGATTCACTTTAAGGATGAGGGTGGTAGTATTTATATCTGTGGCGTGTATGTCGATTGATACGCTGCAGGTAGGAGTTTTAGCCACATATGTTACTGTTGTCTATGGGATTTGATTTGGTAGTATACACCCTTCAAAGTAAAGTTTGTTTTATTTAAAGACGCCACTAGAGCACATTGATTTTTTTTTATCTATCATCGGCTATTGGACGTCAAACATATGGTCATTCTGACACTGTTTTTAGAGGAAACCCGCTGTCGCCACATAGGCTGCTCTTTTACGACAGGCAGCAAGGGATCTTTTATGTGCGCTTTTTTTGACACACTTCAAGATATCAATGAATTTCAAAATGAATACAACAACGTTTGATTTGGGGTGGTTGTTTTCTCTCATGTTTTATTAAGCAAAACTTAAATCAGAATAGACAATATTATGATTGAAAATAAACCTGCTTATGTTTTAGTGTTTTATTCATGTTGATTATATTTTTGTTTGAGATATTAACCTTAGGTTTCCATAGAATAAGCTGTTTCATTCAGTGGTAATGTTTTTCTTGAGGAGTTTCTTGTTAATTTGTTTTGGGTATTTGTATGTGTGTTGTTGTTGTAGTAGTTATGGGGTGATGTGTGTGTGTGTGTGTGTGTGTGTGTGTGTGTGTGAGAGAGAGAGAGAGAGAGAGAGAGAGAGAGAGAGAGAGAGAGAGAGAGAGAGAGAGAGAGAGAGAGAGAGAGAGAGAGAGAGAGAGAGAGAGAGCGCGCGAGCGAGTGTGTTTTTTGTGTAATATTGTTGCTGTTTTCATAAATTAGTAATCTCTTTTATTTAATTTAAGTACATAATTCTATTACATAATATACCAACGGTAAAGTAAAATAAACGCACATAGCCATGCCTTTTAAATGAATGCTCAGTTGGCAGAGCGTTCACCTGAGGTGCTTGCGTCGTAGGATCGAACCCCCTCAGAGGACCCATTCTCTGATTGGGTTTTTCTCTGTCCTAACCAGTGCACACGACTGGTATATCAAAGGCCGTGGTGTGTGTGCTATTCTATCTAAGAAAAGGTACATACAAAAGAGTCTTTGCTGCTAATGGAGAAGTGTAGCGCGGGTTTCTAATAAGACTGTTTACCCAATAGCCGATGATTAATTAATCAAGCTAGTTGGTTTCGTTAAAGGAAATGTTTTATTTAACAACGCACTCAACACATTTTGTTTACGGCTATATGGCGTCGGACATATGGTTAAGGACCACACAGATATTGAGAGGAAACCTGCTGTCGCCACTCTTTTCGATTAGCAGCAAGGGATCTTTTATATGCACCATCCCACAGACAGGATAGCACATACCACGGTCTTTGATATACCAGTCGTGGTGTACCGGCTGGAACGAGAAATAACCCAATGGGCCACTGACGGGGATCGACCCCAGACCGACCGTGCATCAAGCGAGCACTGTACCACTGGGCTACGTCCCTACCCTTCGTTAAAGAAAGCACAACTTTGAACGATCTATGGTGTAAATTAAAACCAAGTCGCTTGAATGTCAAGGTCACTTTGGGGGTGGGGGTGATGGATGGGGTAGCATTAGGAACAGAGGACTGAAGGAATCAGATTAGTGTCAAAAAGGATAAAGGTGTCAGAGCAATCTTTAACAGAGTGAAATTGAAAACATATTATATATGTTTTGTTTCTTTGTTTCTGTTTTTTTCCACATTTTTTCTTTCCTTCCTTCTGTCTTTTCTTTCGGTATGCTACTAAAATAACAGAGTGTAGTTAGTGAGAATGATAGTAAAGTTTGTTTTTATTTAACGATGCCACTAGAGCACATTGATTTTTTTTTATCTTATCATCGGCTATTGGACGTCAAACATATGGTCATTCTGACACTGTTTTTAGAGGAAACCCGCTGTCGCCACATAGGCTACTCTTTTACGACAGGCAGCAAGGGATCTTTTATTTGCGCTTCCCACAGGCAGGATAGCACAAACCATGACCTTTGTTGAACCAGTTATGGATCACTGGTCGGTGCAAGTGGTTTACACCTACCCATTGAGCCTTGCGGAGCACTCACTCAGGGTTTGGAGTCGGTATCTGGATTAAAAAACCCATGCCTCGACTGGGATCCGAACCCAGTACCTACCAGCCTGTAGACTGGCCTAACCTCGACGCCACCGAGGCCGGTTGAGAATGATAGCTGCAAATGTAATCCGGCTGCTGACTGCATTTGAATGGCTGTCATTAGTTTGAGAAGGTGGTGTTTAACTATAAGAAAAACGAGACCTGTTGGTTACAAACAGTATAATATATCTTGCAATATATCACCAAATAGGATATGAATTTAACTAACGTACTTTGTATGTGGAGGGGCGGAACGTAGACCAGTGGTAAAGGGCTCGCTTGATGCGCGGTCAATTTGGGATCGATCCCCGTCGGTGGGCCCATTTGGGCTATTTTTCGTTCCAGCTAGT
>NC_054702.1:58573031-58588031 GCF_016097555.1 Gigantopelta aegis
CGTGAGAAAATTAGCAAAGACCATCGATCGTCTGTACAAGGGCAATATCATGTATATGATGACACCCCGAGGTTTCGAATCGTCGAGAACTTCGACTACTTCGGGTATTTGGAAACGCTGTATGGCCACATACGGTTTATAAGAAGACCGATTTCCCATCGCCATGACATGTTCTACCCCTACATTAGGGTTTATTTTTTCGTAATAAAAATAAGGTAAATTTGATTTCTGTTTTGACGTCTTCAAAGCTAAAATGGTGGCATTAATCCGCAGTTGTCTGCCTCTTCTTGCTACGATTTCGTACGGGTTTTGATATGGATGGGTACGTGTGTATATAAGTCCAGATCGAATAAAATTCCAAATGTCATCTGTCCCATGATTCTTTTTCTTTTGGTCAATACTTCTTTTGTGCAATATTTTAGGAACGTGAATATTTGACTTCTTGTCCATAGACTGCGAAATTAGATGATCCATATCTCTAATGGCGTCCTCCAAGCGAGAGATGGACTTTTTAAGACGAAACATGCGTCTGGCGCTAAACTGGCTTCCAAGTCTGTACACATGTTCTGATTTCTTTACCGGGTGTAAGGTCAACGCTTTAGTGGCCTTGGGGTCCATTTCGCCTTCAAATGACCCATTTCTGTTGACGCGATTTTGGTAGAACATTGCCGAAAACTGGAAAAGGAAAAAGATAAATCATTAAAATAAAATTCCATTAAGATTGTTAATAAACGATTAGCAATGGATCTGCCAGACAGAAAAAAAACCTTTGTTGGGTTTAATATTGCGTATGGCTGACGTCTTTGTTCTGTACATTTTGTAATGCTATATTAATAATTTTAAACTGTTGAATTTAATTTTAATCATCGACATACGTAGCCCGAGTTCAAGAGCTAGACGGACATTTAGACGGTTATGATCGCTGTATCAGCTAGAGATAACCCTATAGCAAAAACACGGAATTGCTACATTGATCATTTTCGACTTCGCTAATAACAAATATTTGACATATCAATCACTAATCTCTCTGATACTATATGTCAGAATAACTAAATGTTTGACATCCAATAGCCGATGATTAATAAATCAATGTGCTCTAGTAGTGTCGTTAAACAAAAGAAAACTTTGTTTATATATAATGTGCATTAAATATATTTGAATATGCACAGCAGCCCAAAAACCGTGTCTGACTGTACCGTTAAATTACTGTGTTTTTTTTTTATCCTGTACATGTGTTCAGAAATACAGTTCGTGTTTTTAAATTATGAATTACACGTTTTTCATTTGTTAGACTGTGTTGGTGGTCAGGATATGCGTCTTTCAAACACATAAAGCTCATTTTGTTTTACCTGACTGTTCCTTTAAAGCCGACGATTTACTCAATTGAGCCCCTAAGTTTACTGTGTCAGTAGCAGGAACTAAGAAAATGAAGGGTGTATACTACCAAATCAAATCCCATAGACGACAATAGTAACATATATAATTCCTACCTGCAACGTATAAATCGACATAAATACCACAAATATAAATACTACCACCCCTTACCCTTAAAGTGAATCAGAAAAAACTAGGGATCAAGCTGCTCATTTCAGAGCTAACGGATAGCGTCTATGACTACCCTAGTTCGGCACAAAATTTTAGTACTTTTATTTACAAGTACCCCATACATGTTTCAAGCACAAGGCTACTTGACACAGTGGTACTAGATGAAATAAAATTGCATACATTTTTTGCCCAGATGAAACTTTATTTTTATTTTTACAACCAACACACTCACATTTATCACCAATTACAGGACTTGTGGCGTTAACTTCTCTATCAAAAGTTCGGTGCAACCTCGAACTTCGACCCAGCCGCAAGTTATTTGGCTTAGTACTACCTGAAAGGTCTTCGTACCTCATAGGCAGCGCTGCACGAGACGTCAGCCTGTTCGTTTACACATCTACCCAGCTCCGTGTCTTCGTGCTTCGTGAAGGTGTGCTTCAGGCATGTATCAAACCCTAAAGCAGTTCGTCTCAAGGTTTCCCTGGTAAAAACAATCCCTGTGCCTCCCATACAGAAGAAGAAGCTGTCATTGCGCAATCCGAGCTTCCCCCTCTCTCTTGGAATACCAAGTCCTGGTTGGCCCATGTACAGGCGTCTGGAACTATTTACTGAGCGGAGGAATTTCTCCAGACGGTCGGGCTGGATGAATATATCATCGTCGACTCTCATGAACCACTCATAACTATCAATGAAGTTGTCGTGTATGTACTTCAACATCGCAAAGGACTTCTTCTGCGGAGGGTATGCATTGTCCGAGACCTTGTCTAGGACTACAATGGGAAGGTGTCCCCTGTACTCTCTGCCTTGTCCCAGAAAGAACAATATCTTCCCAGGGATGTGTTTCCCCCAAGTTCGACTAATCGCCGCTGCTCTCGTTTTCAAATATTTTCTGGTTGTCATAACTCCGACCAAAAGAAACGGCTCATCATATTGGTTTAAACGTGGAAGGTCGTCATCAGGTTTTTCCAAGTTTGGTGGTTCTCGCTTGCAGCAAAGTCGCATGTTTTTTTCCACAAACATGAAAGATAATACGCTTCCAAGATAAATCCCAAGTAAAACTCCGGCTATCAAGTAAAATACAAACGAAATCTGTAACTCGTTTCGAAGACTTTTCATCTTTACGATTCACACATTAATAATTAATTGTAAAAAATAATTATTGAAACATATTCAAACAGTTTCCGTGTAACGAGAGAATAGAATATATACAATGTCTCAAAATTAATTTTGACGAACAAGGCAAAAAACTTACTTAAAATGGATAACAATATTTATATATCTGTGAATCAGTTTGTATTTATAAAAATAAAGTCAAAATATTTATTTGAAATTTTTATGAGAATGTTTCATTTCTATTCACGTCACACATAATGTTAAAAAAAAAAATCGTCAGTGCTGCAGTATAAAGTTTCCAGCTGTTTTTCTATCACAAATTCCTTGGTTAGAATCCACTCTGCGGAGATTGAGTTCTCTGTTACATTTTCATGCTTTCCACCTTTTCTATATTAGTCCTTTTTTTTATTTCATGTCATCGGCACGACCTGTAACAAATGTATAATAATTTCTCAGTATAGCATAATAATTTGTCCATCAACACAAAAGTAAATAAAAACAACTTTAGTACCGAAGTCATATCTTTGTACATGACAAAATTTAGAGGATGATGTAGGTGTTTTAAATATGATAACATTAATGTGAGAGGTATTTTAAATATGATAACATTAATTTGAGAGGTATTTTAAATATGATAACATTATTGTGATAGGTATTTTAAATATGATAACATTAATGTGATAGGTATTTTAAATATGATAACATTATTGTGATAGGTATTTTAAATATGATAACATTAATGTGAGAGGTATTATTAATGTGAGAGGTATTTTAAATATGATAACATTAATGTGAGAGGTATTTTAAATTTGATAACATTAATGTGATAGGTATTTTAAATACTATAACATTAATGTTTTAGGTATTTTTAATATGATAACATTAATGTTATAGGTATTTTAAATATGATAACATTAATGTGACAGGTATTTTAAATATATTAACATTCTATTTACCATTGGCAATTACTCGAGGTGTTATTTATCGTAGGATGTGTTTACAAGACATGCCTAAGTTCAGAAATATAAAAATCCTCAACCCATATATAATAAAGTGATCGGAATTAGCAGAAGTTAGTTTTATTGATTACTAGTAATTAATTTATAGCCTACTGGGTGTCAAATATTGAGTAATTCTGGCATATAGTCTTCAAAGGAAACCCGCTACATGTTTCTGTTCCATTAGTAGCAAGGGATCTTTTATATGCACTTTCTAACAGACAAGACACCGCGAACAACGGCCTTGTCGTGGAGCACTGGTTGGAACAGGAAAAAACTCGGAGAATGGGTCCATCGAGGGGGTTCAAACCTACGATACAAGCACCTCAGCCCAGCGCTCTATTGACAACTATCACCGTCCCACAGGTAACGCCTTATTTATTTCTGAACCGATTTTTTTTGTAACTTGCAAACAAAAATAGTATTTTATTATTATTATTATTATTTTTTTTTTTTTTTTTTTTTTTTTTTTGTTGTTGTCCAAAACACTTTTACTTTTCTTCTTACGTCAAGCCAAACTAAAATTATTTACAAAAAACCCCACATTTTTATAGAATAATGGGACAGACTATAGATTCCTCCCGTCTACTGGCGTTATATCATCTGTCTCATGGGCGGATCCAAGGGGGGGGGGGGGGGGACCAGGGGGACGCGTCCCCCCCAAAAATTGTTCAAGTGCCCTCAAAATGTCCAAGTGCCCTTTTTGTTTGTAGAATTTTTTTTTTTTTAAGTAAACAATAATTATATTGTAGATAAATGAAATCAAGATTTTCGTGTACATGCGCAAGCTTGCAGATATGTGTCTGTGTTATTGAGTCTCAATGGGGCCCCATTGAGGTTCTAACGCGAGTGACGCCAATTTACTTCATTATTGCTAGTATATTATGACGTAGAACTGTAGGAATTCATATTAATTGTAAATATCAAAACTTGTAATAAGGTGCCCTTTTGACGAGTCAATGTGCCCTTCTTTTTTGGTCCCCCCCTAAAAATATTTCCTGGATCCGCCCATGTGTCTACATATAATAATACTATTGTTATATTAAATTTTTTTACATTTGCTTAATTAATAACTTGCATATTATGCAATTGTGTATTTTGTCATTAGTTTTATGAATACGTAATTAATTAATTTTATTATAACGAATGTCATTGACGCCTGTGATGATTTAGATGTTTTAAAACAAACATAGATAATATTATGTAGCTATGCGCAACCTTGCACTTGCCAGGAATGAATGAATGAATGTTTAACGACACCCCAGCACGAAAAAGACATTGGCTATTGGGTGTCAAACTATGGTAATGCAAACAAATAAAGTGATGGTCAACAGCAATATAAAAATTCAAGATTTAAATAAAAACAGTGTAAAGAACTGTGTAAAAATACAAATATCAAAGATAGATACTGACTTTTTTTCAAAATTTTAATTGTATCTCGAAGAAAACAAGGGGATTGGTGCTGTATTGGCCATTCTCAAAGAGAATGTTACACCACTGCACCACGGTGAGGTTACAACACGAGCATGGGTGCACTTGCCAGGAAGTATATTAATATATGTGAAGAAGTACATAATACAACACACTGATGATGACAATGATGACGACAATTATGATTATGATAATGATGCCGATGCTACTGCTGATGTTAATAATGATGATTATGATGATGATGATGGCTTGAAAACATGACTTGAAAAATAATTAGGGTTTTTTTGTGTTATTAAGATACAATAATGTTTCAAGGTCGTAGACAATGATGATGCTGATGACAATTATGATTATGGTAATGCTGTTGCTACTGATGTTGATGATAATTTTAATAGCGACGGTAATGCTAATGATGATGATGATGATGACGACGACTAATATTAAATTTTTAAAAAAGCATCTTTAAGAATTTCTACTTACTGGTCTCTCGAGTTGTCCTTTTGCAGAGCAACTGGCGACAATATTTAAGTGGCCATGGAGTTGGAAGATTTACCCGTTTAGAACTAAGTTTTCTCGGGTGGAGGTGATGCCGTCTAATTGCGGGTTGAGTTGGAGTTCAATGCCTGGTGATCCGCAAAGAGGTGTGGTGGTTAGTCACCGGCCGTGTGAATGGATGTTGTCGTACAGTTTCAAATCCCTGCCTTCTGGATGACTGTTCATTATAAATCTGTTATCACTTCAGACATGCGGGGAGAAAAATAACAATACTAGAAACTGCTTAAATTGGTCAACAAAAGGATAAAGATATATTGGCTGCCCACTATATTTCTATAAAATCACACAGCGGTCAGTCTTAAATGGACCCAACATAATGTATCTCGCGACAAACTGTGGTGTTTTACAAACAAGACAATTTTGAAATGACAATGTCGCCTTTTGGCAAGTTAAGGTCTTTTATTAAAGAAAAATACAACTCCAGCTTAATATTCTCGTGCCATCAACAGTTCAGTTCAGTTCGTGTAGGTTGGAAATAGCATTGAGGATGACCTTCGCAATTTGGAATTATTTCTGTTCATTACAGCGCACGATAAAATGAAGAGGGAGGGTTAAACTTGGAATTGAGCCAAGGCCACTGCGAAATCGTGTTTATGAGAAAGATACTTTTAAAGGAATTGTTTACAGATATATTCATTCGCTGTATAAATCTGTTATAA
This sequence comes from Gigantopelta aegis, assembly GCF_016097555.1. Taxonomy (NCBI): domain Eukaryota; kingdom Metazoa; phylum Mollusca; class Gastropoda; order Neomphalida; family Peltospiridae; genus Gigantopelta; species Gigantopelta aegis. Next base: position 58,579,333 of record NC_054702.1, read on the forward strand.
TCTATTTAAGCGTCCAGCCACCAGCAGAATTATACCGGCCATTGAACATAAGGAAAAGGAAGGAAATGTTTTATTTAACGACGCACTCAACACATTTTATTTACGGTTATATGGCGTCAGACATATAGTTAAGGACCACACAGATATTGAGAGGAAACCCGCTGTCGCCACTTCATGGGCTATTCTTTTCGATTGGCAGCAAGGGATCTTTTATATGCAACATCCCACAGACAAGATAGTACATACCACGGCCTTTGTTACACCAGTTGTGGAGCACTGGCTGGAACGAGAAATAGCCCAATGACCACAAAAAGTCAGTTTTAACGATTCAGTGGGTAGGTGGAAGACGACAACACCGACTTCTCTCTCACTAATCATTAACAACTACCACACTGTCCTGGACGGACAGCCCAGATAGCTGAGGTATGTGCTTAGGACAGCGTGCTTGAACCTCAATTAGATATAAGCACGAAAATAATTTGAAATGAAATTCACTAGACTGATTTTTATGCTACACAGTAAACCGAATTACCACTTCGGGAACCAATCAAATAGTTCGAGAACGTTAGCGAAACGTTTGCTGGCTGAACTTGGGGCTGGTTGCACGGCGTGCAAACTCATTACAGTTCCGATACTCCCGAGTTATTTATGCAAGTGTTATATGGTTATTTATAACCAATAAATGTAAATATGTAATTACGATAATATTATGATGTTCTGGGCTATATGCCGCTCTCGCAATGTCTAAGATAATTACTTATCACACACGATGTCCAACGACAATTTAAGCAGATCACCACAACATATGCGGAAGCAGGGAAAACTGATGAATGAATTAATTAATACATACATCTATGATTTTTATCGAATATTCAGCGTTCGATCATATCTAGCACTTGCCTAAAAATATGAAGTTCACGTTAAAAATGCCTTACAATTAAACTAACGTCATGAACGTTTTGTAGGTAAGGTGAAATGGAAACAACATACATAAGAGCAAATTTTCATTCAATTTGAAAATGAAAATATTTCTCTATTTTTACATTTATTTATGATCAATAACAACAAATGAATAATAAATCACTGCATAATAAGTTGAAAATATTGAAATTATAATGTGCTATCACTCTAAGTAAGAAGTGGCTTCCTAAAAAATTATGAGTGAAAATAGAAAGTAAACAAAAAGAAATATATGTCGCATATCAGTTCCTCGCTATCAAACAATTAAAGTATGAGTGACAGCAAACACTTAGGTATTTTAATATGTTTCTGGATATTTTGTTCAAGGTACATTTGTAACACATACACACACACACACGCACACACACGCATGCACACGCAAGCACGCACACACACGCACGCACACACACATACACACACACACACACACACTCTCTCTGTCTCTCACACACACAAACACACACACACACTCTCTCTCTCTCTCTCTCTCTCTCTCTCTCTCTCTCTCTCTCTCTCTCTCTCTCTGTCTCTCACACACAAACAAACACACACACACACACACACACTCTCTCTCTCTCTCTCTCTGGCTCTCACACACATAAACAAACACACACACATACACACACACACACACACGCACACACACAGATACACACACACACACACACACATACACATACACATACACTCACACACACACACACACACACACACACACACACACACACACACACGACCATTATGCAACTGTGAATGATAGAGCCCCTATAAATGCATTTTAATAATTTCAGTGTATAATATTACACGTAAATGAATGTGAAAAACCATGAGTACCTTTAGCTACCGTAGTACTAAACCAAATAACTTCCGTTAATACCACAAGTCCTGTGACTGGTGATAAATGTGAATATGTTAGTTGTAAAAAATATTAGTTTCATCTGAGCTAAACATGTATGCAATTTTATTTTATCTAGTACCACTGTGTCAAGTAGCCTTGTGCTTGCAACATGTATGGGGTACTTGTGAAAAAACGTACTCAAAGTTTGTGCGCAACTAGGGTAGTCTTAGACGCTACCCGTTATATCTGAAATGAGCAGCTTGAATTTTTTTTCTGATTTACTTTAAGGGTGAGGGGTGGTAGTATTTATACCCGTGGTGTTTATGTCGATTGATACGTTGCATGTAGGAGTTTTAGCCATTTATGTTACTATTGTTGTCTATGGGATTTGATTTGGTGGTATACACCCTTTATCGTTAGAGGTAGCCTACGTGGCGGTACTGGGTTTACCGACCAAATTTCGAAATAAAAATATATCGTGTTATTGAACAAACATTCCCTTCCACTCCATCCAAAGGTAGGTCTAGAAACAATGTAATTAAAATTAGCTCCACTGGTTAATTCGTATTACCTGTGGATCTAACAGTACCCCGTTGCAGCTCATGTCCAGTTGACCTTTCATTCGACCAATCAAAACCTTACTTGCCAGTGATTTGAAAATAATTTTAAAACATTCGGGATTATGTCGAGGGTATGCGAAGTGATTCGCGTGAATTACGAAGTATGCCGGAAACTAATTTCAATATATATGGTATAGCCATAAAATATGTTTATACTAGTATACAATCCAGAGTTTATTACTGCACTTTTCCCCTGTTTTTTAATGTTGAAACAGACCAACAAGTTCGCCTATTGCATAAATAGTCAAGCCCGTTATTTTTAGAATTTGTATGCTCCCGAATAACGCTATAAAAGGCGAAGTGTAATTGGTCCATATTTAAATTGTCATTTATAGATGAAATGTCACCTGGACATGGGAGTCCACGCAATACTGTTAGATCTACTGGCAGACCAGTAGAGCTAATATTAATCAGATTGGTCTAGAAATGATCACATTGTGGACCTTGAAGTTATTCCTTAATATTTACATAGTGGGGTAGGGGTGGGGGCACAGTCTTTAGTGATGGTCATAGACATATGGGCTCCCATTTTTGTAGGGAGGGCAAGTTGGCTTTTACCCTAAAAAAAATGCCCAATCTGGAAGAAGGAATGAATGTTTTATTTAACGACGCACTCAACACATTTTATTTACGGTTATATGGCGTCAGACATAATATGGTTAAGGACCACACATATATTGAGAGAGGAAACTCGCTATCGCCACTTCATGGGCTACTCTTTTCGATTAGCAGCAAGGGATCTTTTATATGCACCATCCCACAGACAGGATAGTACATACCACGGCCTCTGTTGCACCAGTTGTGGAGCACTGGCTGGAACAAGAAATAGCCCAATGGGTCCACTGACGAGGCCCGAATCTGGATAACAACAGTTATTCATAATTAGCATTACTACCAAACAGCTACATCTAGGGTTGCAAACGAATCACTACGCATTTTTACACTAATTTTGAGGGTAGAATGATGGAAATACATGGTAAAAAGGTCTCGGGTTAGCACATTTTGCCCGAATCCCGTTATAATTTTTGCCCAAATTTGAGCAAGTCTCGTACGCTTATGGTGATGGTTATTTATTTAGATTAAGACGAAACATTTTACGTTTTCGTCTTTAGCAGAATGTGGAGCAGCACAGCTCTCTCTCTCTCTCCCCCCCCCCCCCCCCTCCCCCTCTCGGGTCCTAACGGCCTGTTTTATTTCGTGAGTTAGAAAAAAACATGTTTTCCCGTATATGCCATTTGATTATTTCTGAAACAGCAACTAGGCAACATTCCTCAACTAATTTTGACTCGTGCTGTCGTACAATTATTATATTATGCAATTTTGTCCTGTTCTGTTTGTATAAAGTCCAATGGCCTTAGGACCAATTTCTTGTTTACGGTTCAAATATTGCGAGATTTAAACCTTAATCTTTAAGCACATAAGCTCTTGTGAAAAGGAACCTTTGCTAACTTTTCATGTGGAAAATAATTCTACTACTCGCACGAACCAGGTTGTTTCGTGTTACATATGTGGCAATGTAGGTCGAAAGAATGTGGACGGGGTTTGGATGTCTCTAGCATAAGATACCGCTTTTATTTTAAGAAAATTAAAACCCTTTCTCGTCTCCTCATTTAATATGTAATATATAGGCCTACTTGCGGGAAAGATTCTTGTGCACCAAATAAAATGGTCTCAAACCAACTGTAAAGTTTGTGAATCGTTGAATGTTGTTGTGGGTTTTTTGGTAGGGGTTGTTTTTAAATAAAGTTTATTGACCCCAGAAAACAAATATAGTAGTCCCAGGGTTTGGGCCCTGGTATCGCTACTTTATAATCATTTAATAGGTTAAACAGTGTACATAAGAGAAAGGTACTGATATATATATACAGTGAATCCCCACCCCCACTCCAAGGACCGAACCCTCTCTAAACCGTAATTATCTCAAAACCGGACATTTTTAGAGTGGCTCATGAAGTGGCGACAGCGAGTTTCCTCCCTTATTATATGTGTGGTCCTTAACCATATGTCCGACGCCATATAACCGCAAATAAAAATATGTTGAGTGCGTCGTTAAATAAAACATTTCCTTCCTAATTCAGTACCTTACAAAATAAGTGCTCAAACACTATACGAATACATTTAACTAATAAAGACATGTTGAAAACACAATTTGAGAACAGTATTTGTTACTATAAAAACACACACTCATGTACGAAAGAAAGAAAAAGAAAGAAATGTTTTATTTAACAACGCGCTCAACACATTTTATTTACGGTTATATGACGTCAGACTATGTTTAGGACCACACGGATAATGAGAGAGGAAACCCGCTGTCGCTATGGGCTACTCATGTACGATTACGTCATTAGATGTTAAGCTTAATTTTAGTAAATAGATTGTGAAATGTATATTGGGAGCAAGTAATACAAATGGATTTATAATATACTTTTGGATTAATATATATATATATAATTATATATATATATGTATATATATATATCTGTGTGTGTGTGTGTGCATATGTATATACATACATACATACATACATACATACATACATACATACATACATACATACATACATACGAATTATGCGAAAGGAAAGAGAGGGTGAGTAGAAGAAAGATATTTGTAAATAATGAAAGCCTTTTCTCTGTATTAATACAAGTTGATTCTTGTTTGATATATTAAAAAACATAAACATAGGTTCGTCTTTTTAACCCAAAACAACAACTACACGTATTTAATGAAATGTGTGTAGATCGACCACCACTGATCAAATTTGGTCCAGTCACAATTGCGAAATGCAAGAAACCTTTCAGCATTATATAATTAAACACCGGCCTCGGTGGCGTCGTGGTTAAGTCATCGGTCTACAGGCTGGTAGGTACTGGTTTCGGATCCCAGTCGAGGCATGGGATTTTTAATCCAAATACCGACTCCAAACCCTGAGTGAGTGCTCCGCAAGGCTCAATGGGTAGGTGTAAACCACTTGCACCGACCAGTGATCCATAAAGGCCATGGTTTGTGCTATCCTGCCTGTGGGAAGCGCAAATAAAAGATCCCTTGCTGCCTGTCGTAAAAGAGTAGCCTATGTGGCGACAGCGGGTTTCCTCTAAAAAAACTGTGTCAGAATGACCATATGTTTGACGTCCAATAGCCGATGATAAGATAAAAAAATCAATGTGCTCTAGTGGCGTCGTTAAATAAAACAAACTTTACTTTGCTGTATAATTAAACACTATTATTTCTTTAAACCATTGTACTCAGAGAGCCATGTTGGTGCCAGCACTTGCATAGATATATTTTGAGACACTTATTGTAAATGTATATATAAATAAATGCTTACAAGTGTGTGGACATGCCCATGTCTCTAAATAAATAAATAAATGCATACATACATACATACATACATACATACATACATACATACATACATACATACATACATACATACATACATACATAAATAAATAAATAAAACTAATAAATAAATAAATAAATAAATAAATAAATAAATAAATAAATAAAATAAATTAATTAATTAAAACAAGTTCGCCACATAGAACACATCCCTACCACTGCCACACGGCAAAAATCAAAGATAGTGGTATGTGTTGTCCTGTCTATGGGACAGTACATAAAAACCGTTGTTGCTTATGGAACAATGTAGATGGGTTTCCTCTGAAGACTACGTGTCAGAATTATTAAACGTTTGACATCTAGGGCGGGATTTTGCTCACCGGTAAAGGGATCGCCCGAAGTGCATGGGTCGTAGGGTCGAATACCGTCAGCGGACGCATTGACTTTTTCCCGACCCAACCGGTGTTAATGGAAAAATGTTTCCTTTGAAGACTGAATGTCAGAATTTAAAAATATTTAAATTTAACTTTGACTTTATTTCGACGTTTCACAAGTCTTAATGCTTTTCAACAGTCCACATTAAAAATATGTGCAGAGACATTATAAATATTTATATTAGTAAGCCTATAGCCATTTTGCCAGTCCACTTCCATAAGTATCATTTTAGAAAAAAGTTAATAACGATCTCCTTCTATTCACTGTGGCTGTCAGGGCCGTAGCTAGCGGGGGGGGGGGGGGGGGGCGTGGGGGGGGGTCTCTTCTTAACCGTTTAAGGAGTTTTAGACTATTAACTACTCAGTCCCCCCCCCCCAAAAAAAAAAAAAAAAAAAAAAAAAAAAATTAAAGTTTTTTAATTTTTAAATCCTAGCTACGGCCTTGGCTGCAACATATTTTTTAAAATATTGAGTGTTCTGTCGGTATATATCTGTTTAAATTTATTTGGTAATAATTACTAGGTACACAGATCGTTTGCAAAACAGAACGAACAGGAACAGAAATATATATATATTTTATTAAAATGTTCATAAAACTGCATTACGCCCTGGCTGGGCTTCTTTTGATCAACTGTCAACTTTCCAGGAACTTTATTCATAACATAAATATATATATATATAGTGGGAATACAGTACATTGAAAAGGAAGCTTACGTTTACGCCTACAACTATAAAGTGGCCTTAAAAAAAAAGAGGAAACCGGAAATATTATCTTTTTCTCTTGCCATATTGAAAGTTAAGTACTCGTAACCTATGGTCCGTCCCACGGGGAATGTCTTTTCCTTCATGCTATGAAATATAACACAAGTTAGTTATTTCTGAGCCGAATGATTTGTAAATTGCACACAAAAGTAGGTTTTTTGTTTTTTTTTGTTATTTCAAAAAAACTTTTACTTTCTTCTTACACGAAACCAACCTGAAATTATTTTTAAAAAAACCCCAAAACCCCCAACAGTTTTATAGAATGATGGGACGGACTATAAGTATGCATCTAAACCAAATAGAATGTTTTTTTGTTTGCTTGTTTGTTTTGTTTTGTTTCTTTGTTTGTTTTTTAAGAAATGCAGTGGATTCAAATATTAGGATCCCTGAGATATTGTCAAATACCTGTGAGCTTTTAACGACCACCGTGTCTTGGACACAGACATGAATCACTGAATGAATTAATTAATTAATTAATGTTTAACGACACCCCAGCACGAAAAATACATCGGCTATTGGGCGGACACAGACATATTTAGTGAATCATTAGGCTTGGGTAGCACGAACTGAACACCAGGGTCGAAAATCCCAGAACAAACTGTCACACGCTTTTTGACAATATAATGTGTCTCGAGTTTCCTTTAATTTCAGTTAAAGGGACATTCCTGACTTTGTTGCATTGTAAAATGTTTCCGACTAATAAAATATTTCTACGATTAAACTTACATATTAAATATATTTTCTTGTTTAGAATAACAGTGTCTGTATATTCAATGTGTTTCTGGTCATCTTAATATTTATAAGTAGTCGAAACTGGATTTTGTCTTCAAATAATTTCGTACGTACGAAAAAAAAATTATTTTAGGAAATAAAATGAAATTTAACGTAGTACAAATATTAGAACGATCAGAAACACGTTTATTATACAGCCACTAATATTTTATGCAGAAATATAGATTTGATATGTAATTACAATCGTTAAAAAGCCTCTGTTAGTCGATAACATATTAAAAGTTGCAGCAAACTCAGGAATGTCCCTTTAACTTCATCGTTGTAGGCGTAGGTCAGGTCATAGGGCGTAACGTGCTCATTCACAACAGGCTGTTGTAGCGCACGCCTGCCATGGGCGCAGGTGTCGACTTTCGCAGACTTCTCCGTTCAGGACGTTGTAGGCGTAAACGTAACCTTCTTTTTCAACGAACTTCATTCCAATAACAAACAAAACATATCCACCCCAAAAAACAAAAACAACAACAACAAAACGGTTTACTTAATGTATAGGTTTCATTTACGAGTATCTACCTTTTGAGGTGGCAGGAACGAATCGTCTAGATAATCCAAATTTGTTCTTTGCATAACAATATTACTGTTATGCCTGATTGAAATTTGTGATATTTGTATTTTTGCATAGTTCTTTACACTTTGTTTTTGTTTGAATCTTGAATTTTTGTATTGATGTTGATCATCACTTTATTTGTTTGCATTACCATAGTTTGACACCCAATAGCCGATGTGTTTTTCGTGCTGGGATGTCATTAAACATTCGATTTCATTATCATCAGTTTTAAAAAAAAAAAAAAAAAAAAAAAAAAACCCAGAAAAAGGGAAATAATTTCCATGCAACTGCAAAATGCTTTTCATAAACGTTGTCCCCCTTTACCAAAAGTTGTCCTCTCTATGGGAAAGTGCGTATAAAAATAGTTTGTTGCTTTATCGGTAAAAGGACATTTGCTAAATCAGGAC
>NC_054702.1:58590531-58748031 GCF_016097555.1 Gigantopelta aegis
GTGCTATCATGTCTGTGGAATGGTGGATGGGCTATTTCTAGTTCCTGCAAGTGCACCACGACTGGTATATCAACGGTCGTGTTATGTGCTATCATGTCTGTGGGATGGTGAATGGGCTATTTCTCGTTCCTGCAAGTGCACCACGACTGGTATATCAAAGGTCGTGGTATGTGCTATCCTGTCTGTAGGATGGTGTATATAAAAGATTCCCAGCAGCTAATGGAAAAATGTTGCGGGTTTCCTCTTTAAGACTATATGTCAGAATCACCAAATGTTTGACATCCAATAGCGATGATTAATAAATCAATGTGCTCTAGTGATGTCGTTAAACAAAACAAAGAAACGACCGTCCGCTAGAGTGCACTCGGTGGGTACATCTAGAACCAAAGACGGACGGTGTGTCAATTTAATTTAGCATATTGTTATTGCCGACTTTCGACTAACAAAGTGACGGTATGTAGACCACAACTACAGAATTTGGGCCATCTTTGGCCGCCTTCATTGCTTTTGATTCAAGGGTATCCACCATCTTGACACGCACTGAATCCTAAAACAAACATGAAATCAAATTAAAACTAACATAAACATTGTTACGCTGTGGCGTTTTGTGTGTTTTATTTTGTGTATTTTTTCACTGTATTAAACAAATATATATAATAAAACTCTCTCTCTCTCTCTCTCTCTCTCTCTCTCTCTCTCTCTCTCTCTCTCTCTCTCTCTCACACACACACACACACACACATACACACACACACTAAAAGAAACACGCACATACGCACGCAGACACATTAAAACAAGAGAAAAATATATTTCTCTTTGGCATGTTGGCTCGTTGTCGATATTGTTTAAACCAAACGACATCATCATGACGAAATTTCATTTTGATGTAATACTGTGGAATTAGGTGGGAGAACATACCCAGCTAGCTTACATGCATGTTTCTAAAACGGGACCCATCCACACACACACATCCTTCACACACCACAACTCCGACCCAATTCTGTCGTGTAGTTATCATGGTGTATGTTTTCAGTTGTGTAATCTTGGCAATTGTTTGTTATTGTTATAACATTGTTGATGTTCTGGAAGAAAAACTTCGTTTCCAAGCAATAAATAATGGCGTGACAATAAAGTCATTATACAATAATTCAAACAATGATTTGATTTAACAAAAAGCATTGATCAATTTATTCAACAACAATGAAACAAAAACAAAAAACATAATCACAAACAACACCCCCCCCCCCCCCCTCCAACAAAACAAAACAAACAACAACAAAGAAACAAAAACATAATAAAAAGATTCACACAAAAACAAAACGAGGAAAAACATTTCCTTGGCCTCTAAGATCGTTGTTGACATTGTGGAAGCTAAGCGACGTGATGATGACGCAATTTCATTATGATGTAACGCTGTACATTTACGGTAGCAAGGTGAACATGTTATAGCAGCCAGTTAGTGTATATGCATGTTTATTACATACCTATTCAGTCTTACTATAGTGATAAAGGCCTTTTGAAACCGTGCAATAAATGTATTCTGTATCGCACATATGTGCAATCTGGACCGGAACTTTTAAATGGGGAATCCCCTTTTTATTTTTTACTGCAGTTAGTGCCTTTTATTTACTTACGTCATATATGATTTACAAATAACGTCATATCGTATTTGAAACATTACACAAGGCTGTCGTAGAGTATGATTCTTAACGTTAAATGAATCCATGAAAGGAGTTTTGATGATAGATTTAACAAAGTTTTGTTATGACGTCAAATTAAAAACCGTTTTTGTAAAACATGAAAGAAGGTATGTAATAAATACAGAACTTCACATACATTGTTTTCGCTTCCTATTTATTGCACTCGTTTATTTTGTGAAAGAACATACCACGAGACCGTTACACCTTTGACCATTTATGGTAAAGTGGTTGGAACGAGAAAAAACTCATCAGTTGAATGGATCCACCGAGGTGGCTCGATTCTGTTACACAAGGACCTAAAGCGAGCACTCAACCGAATGAGCTTAATTCCACCCCTCGTTGACAATAAAGTCATTATAAAATAATTAAAACAATGATTTGATTTAACAAAAAGCATTGGTCAATTTATTCAACAACAATGAAACAAAACCAAAAAACATAATCACAAACAAACAAAGAAACAACAACAAAATAAACAACAACAAAGAAACAAAAACATATATTAAAATATTCATACAAAAACAAAATGAGGAAAAATATTTCTTTGGCCTGTTAGATCGTTGTTGACATTGTGAAAGCCAAACGACGTAATGATGACGTAATTTCATTATGATGTAACGCTATACATTTACGGTAGCAAGGTGAACATATTATAGTAGCCAGTTAGTGTATATGCATGTTTCTAGCATAGAAAGGGACCAACTCACCCAGACACATTCTTCACTCATCACAACCTCTAACTAATTCAGACGTTTGGTTATCGTGGAAAATGTTTGCATCGTGTACATAAAATATAGAAAGGAAAGGAATGATTATATAACATCTTTGCAAATTTTAAATTTTAAACAACAACAACAACACACACTCTCTCACATACACGCACACTCGTGCGCATGTCCACAAACACGTGTTGTTTTTTCTTATCATACCGTGTTTGATGTTAGGGAAGGCAGACTTCGTCTCCATGCGACAAACAAAGGCGTGACGTAAAGTCATTATACAAAGTAAAAACAATGATTTCATTAGCAGGAAGCATTTTCTACTGTTTTCAAAAACACATACGTACATCAAAAATGGCACACACACGTACACACGTACGTACACTCGCGCGCACACACACACACAAACACACACACACACACCATGGGCGGATCCAGGAAATATTTTTAGGGGGGGACCAAAAAAGAAGGGCACATTGACTCGTCAAAAGGGCACCTTACTACAAGTTTTGATATTTACAATTAATATGAATTCCTACAGTTCTACGTCATAATATACTAGCAATAATGAAGTAAATTGGCGTCACTCGCGTTAGAACCTCAATGGGGCCCCATTGAGACTCAATAACACAGACACATATCTGCAAGCTTGCGCATGTACACGAAAATCTTGATTTCATTTATCTACAATATAATTATTGTTTACTTAAAAAAAAAGTCCCCCTGGTCCCCCCCCCCCCCCCTTGGATCCGCCCATGCACACACGCACGCACACATGAAAAACAGAAAACAAAAATATCTTTTTCTTTAACGTTTTGGATCATCATGGAAGCCAAGCGACCTCATCGTGACATAAATTCATTGTGATGTAAAAGTTTATTTTGTTTAACGACACCACTAGAGCACATTAATTAATTAACTAATAATCGGCTATGGGATGTCAAACATTTGATAATTCTAACACGTAGTCATCAGTGCAGATCCGCTTCATATTTCCTAATGCAGAAAGGGATCTTTGATCTATGCACTTTCCCACAGACAGAAACGCATACACACTGCCTTTGACCATTTATGGTGCAGTGGTTGGAACTCATCAGTTGAATGGATCCACCGAGGTGGCTCGATCCTGCTACACAAGGACCTAAAGCGAGCACTCAACCGAATGAGGTAAATCCCACCCCTCGTTGTGACGCAACGCCGTGGAATTAGCAAGGCGAACATAACCAGCTAGTGTAAAGGCACGTTTCTAGAATGGGACCCATCCACCCAGACATATCCTTCACTCATACCCACCCTTACTCAATTCAGACGTTTAGTTATCGTGGAAAATGTTTGTGTTGTGTACATAAAATACGGAAAGGAAAGGAATGATTATTTAACGACATCTTAGCAAATTGTAAACAACACACATTCTCACACAAAATACACACACACATATACACATATACACACGCACGTACACACACACACACACACACACACACACACACACACACACACACCACACACACACACAGACACATACACACACAGAGAGAGAGACAGACATACAGACACACACACACACACCAGGGCCGTAGCTAGGATTTTTTTGGGGGGTGGGGGAGGGGCAAGTGAGTAGTTAATAGTCTAAAACACCGTAAACGGTTAAGAAGAAAACTTTCTTTAAGTTTCTATAATTTTTCCGGATTTTTTTTCTTTTTTTTTCTTTCGTTTTTTCTATATGGCTACGGCCCTGCACACAGACACACGCACACATATACGTGCGCATGTACACAAACACGTGGATTTTGTTTTTCTTATACCTTTTTTTCTATTTTCGGAAAGGCAGACTTCGTTTGGAAGGGACAAATAAAGGCATGACGTAAAGTCATTATAAAAAGTAAAAACAATGATTCCATTAGCAGGAAGCATTTTCCACAGTTTTCAAAAACACATACGTACATAAAAAGGCACACGCACATACGCATGCAAACACATACATGGTAAACAAACAAAACAAAAATATCTTTCTCTTTGGCGTTTTGAATCATTGTCAACATTGTGGAAGCCTAGCGACCTCATCGTGACGTAAATTCATTGTGATCTAACGCTGTGGAATTAGCAGCTGGTGAACAAAACCAGCTAGAGTAAAAGTATTTTTCTAAAAAGCGACCCATCCACGCACAGATATCCTTCACTCATCACAAGATCTACCCAGTTCAGACGTTTAGTTATTGTGGAAAATGTTTGTATTGTGTACTTGAAATATGGAAAGGAAAGGAATGATTATTTCACATCTTAGCAAACTGAACGACACACGGACATTTGCATGCAGACAAAAACAACTTTTTTTTTTTTTGACGTGTTGGATCATCGTTGTCACTGTGAAAACCAAATAACTTCATCGTGACGTAATTTCATTGTGACATAAATCTGTGAAAGTTGCCATGTGAACATAACAAATTAGTGTAAACACATGTTTCCAAAAAGTGACCCAGACACAGATGCCTCACTCATCACAACTCCTACCCAATTAGGACGTGTAATTATCTCAGTAAATGTTTTGTAATGTATAAATCAAATACGAAAAGGAAAGGAGTTGGATAGGGAAGATTTTTTTTTTTGAAGTTTATATACGAAATCTTAACAAATTTTAAACAACACATACACAAACGTGTGCGCACACACTCAAAGAGGTGTTCTGTAAGGTAAACTTCGTTTCCAAGCGACAAATAATTCCGTGACGTAAATTCATTATAAAAATTAAACCAATTATTTGATTAGCAGAAAGGAGTTTCCGTTGCATTCAAAAACACATACAAACACTAAAAGTAAACACACATGCATATACGCCTGCAGACACAAATAAATAAATAAAACATATATTTCACTTTGGCCTGTTGGATCGTTGTTGACATTATGAAAACCAAGCGACGTTAATTCATTGTTATACACTAAATGACACATCCAGACAAAACAAGATAGAAATTTGTGTTTCTCTTTGACGTGTTGGCTCGTTGTCGACATTGTGGAAACCAACCGACATCATCATGACGAAATTTCATTGTGATATAATGCTGTGGAATTAGGTGGGAGAACATACCCAGCTAGCCTACATGCACGTTTATAAAATGGGACCCATCCACCCACACACATCCTTCACACACCGCAACTCCGACCCAATTCAGTCGTGTAGTTATCATGGTGTATGTTTTCAATTGTGTAATCTTGGCAATTGTTTGTTGTTGTTATAACATTGTTGATGTTCTGGAAGAAAAACTTCGTTTCCAAGCAATAAATAATGGCGTGACAATAAAGTCATTATACAATAATTCAAACAATGATTTGATTTAACAAAAAGCATTGATCAATTTATTCAACAACAATGAAACAAAAACAAAAAACATAATCACAAAAATACCCACCCAAAAACCCAACAACAACAAAACAATCAACAACAACAACAATAAAGAAACAAAATAATATCTTAAAAGATTCATACCAAAACAAAAAGAGGAAAAATATTTCTTTGGCCTGTTAGATCGTTGTTGACATTGTGAAAGCCAAGCGACGTGATGATGACGTAATTTCATTATGATGTAGCGCTATACATTTACGGTAGCAAGGTGAACATATTAGAGTATCCAGTTAGTATATATGCATGTTTTTAGCATAGAAAGGGACCCACCCACCTAGACACATTCTTCACTCATCACAACCTCTAATCAATTCAGACCTTTAATTATCGTGGGTAATGTTTGTATCGTGTACATGAAATGTAGGAAGGAAAATAATGATAATTTATATAACTTCTTAGTAAATTTTAAATTTTAAACAACAACAACAACACACACACACACACACGCGTGCGCGTGTTCACAAACACGTGTTGTTTTTCTTATTATTATACCGTTTTTGATGTTCGGGAAGGCAGACTTTATTTTCAAGCGACAAACAAAGGCGTGACGTAAAGTCATTATACAAAGTAAACACAATGATTTCATTAGCATTTTCTACTGTTTTCAAAAGCACATACGTACACAAATAGGCACACACACGTACATACGCAAATTCGTAAATTCATTGTGATGTAAAAAGTTTATTTTGTTTAACGACACCACTAGAACACATTAATTAATTAATAATCGACTCTGGGATGTCAAACATTTAGTAATTCTGACACGTAGTCATCAGAGCATACCCGCTGCATATTTCCTAATGCAGCAAGGGATCTTTGATGTAACGCCGTGGAATTAGCAAGGCGAACCACCTAGTGTAAATGCATATTTCAAGAATGGGACGTTTAGTTATCGTGGAAAAGGAAAGGAATGATTATTTAATGACATCTTAGCAAATTTTAAACAACACACACTCACACAAAACACATACACACACACACACACACACTCACGGACAGACAGACACACCCAAAGAGAGAGAGAGAGAGAGAGAGAGAGAGAGAGAGAGAGAGAGAGAGAGAGAGAGAGAGAGAGAGAGAGAGAGAGAGAGAGAGACACACACACAGACAGACACACATACATACACACAAACATACACACACGCACTCACGCACACACATACATGCGCATGTTTTTCTTATACCTTTTTTGATTTTCGGAAAGGCAAACTTCGTTTCCATGGGACTAACAAAAGCGTGACATAAAGTCATTATAAAAAGTAAAAACAATGATTTCATTAGCAGGAAGCATTTTCCACAGTCTTCAAAAACACATACGTACGTCAAAAGGACCAAGTGCGTACGTATGCAGACACACACATTATGGCAAACAAACAAAACAAAAATATCTGTCTCTTTGGCACAGATATCCTTCACTCATCACAACCCCTGCCCAATTCAGACGTTTAGTTAGGCCAGTATTTTTTTATTTTTAGGTTTACGAACAAGAACTTTTGTGCACAAAGGTAGGAGGAAGGACCCCCCCCCCCCCCCCGAAAAAACCCACAAAAAAAACACACACACACACACACACAAAAACAACAACCAGTTTTGGGTGTATAAGTAGGGGTAAGCGAAATAGCGAATCGGACCGAAAGAGTGCGACCGAAGACGAATTAACAATTCGTATCTACAACTGTACATTTATTGACGAAATAAGTGTTATTTCTCACTGTTACCTTACGAAATGCGCCACAATAGACTAGAATGGTAACTTTTTTTTTTTTTAGAGCTATTTGTGGAAGTCGGCGGCAAAAAAATAAAAAATAAAAGTGAAAAATACAATTGACGTCGGCGGGTTCGTAAACCGAATAATAAAAAAATACTTACCTTATCGTGGAAAATGTTTATATTGTGTACTTGAAATATAAAAAGGAAAGGAATGATTATTTAACATCTTAGCAAATTTTAAACAACACACACACGCACACGCACACACAGATATTTTGTCTTCTTATACCGTGACTCTCAGTCGAACTAGCAATGAAGTTGGACGTAATTTCGTGCGCTCTCGACTTACCCCCCCACCTGGGGGGATTGATGGCTAGCTATGGCTTGCTGCTAGAGTACCGCGTCGCGTACACCGGGTTACGGGCAACCGTGACTTTGGTATATGGGGACGCGGCTACAGCCAAGAGGAAGAGAACAAGGAAGAGGAAACGTGCGCCAGGGGCGGCTCAGGCGGGGACAAAGCTGACGGCTCAACCGCCAGCGGCGGTCCCGTCTGCGTCGCCGCCCCCACCACGACCAATCCCGACGGAGCGACAGGAGGCGACTCGCCAACCAGCCGCACCGACTGTGCAGATGCGGGAAGTGGAGCAGCCAACCAGTGCACCGCGACCAGCGTCACCTGTTCCCGCTCGTCGTTCGTCTGCGTCGAGACCCCCACCCACGGGGGACTCCGCGACGGCGACTCTGGATGTTGGGGCTGTCAAGAGGAAGGCCGTGACCCCCCCGGGGGACCAACCAGCCAAGACGCGGCCTTCTACTTCCTCTTCGGGTGACTGGAGAGTGGCAGCGCGGAAGATCAAAGGCCAGTACTTTAAGTACTTGGTGGGAGACGTCACGGACCCCGACAGACTGCCAGGCGGGGTCTACGAGGAAAACTTCAAGACGTTTCCCGATGGCCACCAGGTCGCCATCCACACGATCAAACTACGGGGAGTGGAAGCTATTGTAGTGACGTCGCGCCGGGATGATCTTTACCGACAGGGATTCCTCAGCCATGACATGGATAACAACACCATCCACAGAATCATGAAGATCGTCACCGGCGCCCAGTACCCACAGATGGTCCACTGCCTTAGCACCCACAGCTACAGGAGACTGGTGCCTCACTTTGAGGAGAGGAACATCATCACCTCCCCGTAGATGCTGTGCACCCAAACGGCCGTAACGAGGCCACTCGCGTGGACATATCGATCGGACTTTAAACTTTTAGATCTGAGTTCAAAATTTTATGTCGAAATTACTTCTTTTTTTAAATATTATTAAATAGTCCGATCCTCTCTTCTTTCTCTTATTTAATTTTGGACTGTCCTTCTAAAATGCTCCAAATTATATGAATATTCGACCGAGCAGTCAATTCTTTTTTATTTATGGCTTGTAACCTTTTAATTTTTTTAAATTTTATCTATTAACTTCTTTACTAATTCCTATTTTCAAAATTCTGCCCAGTTTCAACCCCCCCCCCCCCCCCCCTCCATCCCGAGTCAGGCCACCGATCTTATCGGAGGTCGGACTCGGGATGGGCGTGTTCGAAACCCTAGTGGTATATGGGCACGTTAAACTAGTTATCATCATCATCTTATACCGTTTTTGATGTTCGGGACGTAAAGTCATTATCAAAAGTCAAAATAATGATTCGATTAGCAGAAGGTATTTTTATCTCCAAGCTGCATTAAATGTTTTATGCAATAACACCCCCCCCCCCCCCCCCCCCCACCCCCCAACAATTTTTGTCTTAAATCTTTGACGTGTTGGATCGTTGTTGTCACTGTGGAAACCAAACAACTTCATCGTGACGTAATTTCATTGTAATATAACACTGTGAAATTTGCAAGGTGAACATAACCAACTACTGAACTAGTGTAAATACATGTTTCTGAAAGGTTACCCAAACACTGATGCCTCACTCATCACAACTCCTACCCAATTCAGACGTGTAGTTATCGCAGTAAATGTTTTGTAATATGTAAATCAAATACGGAAAGGAAAGGGGTTGGATTGGGATGGGTGGAGTTTTTTTTACGAAATCTTTGTCATACTCTTGTTGCGTAACATAGGGTAGGGCTGGAGGTGACTCAGCTAGTCTACCAGTTATTAACCAGTGAACATGTTTATTGCATAAAGTATTACATAACACTTGTAGCAAACACACAATGAAAAATACAAATTAAATGTAGAGTCAGTGACTCAGCAAGTAAGAAGGCTAGTTGAAGAAAATACATGAAAGTATAAAGCTGTGAGGAACAGATAAGAAACCAATTATAACAATAACTGGCGTCTCTGCATAGCAAGATTACATATTTTGCTAAATTAATAACCATTTTAGGGGTATCACAAGCCATTAGCCTATAAAACTTTTGGATAGTTGGCCATCTATTGTAAATCTTATTTAAATACTGTTGTCTTAAATCCCTATACATTGGGAAAACTAACACAAAGTGATATTCATCTTCTATATCTGTCATATTACATAATGTACAAAATCTCTGATCATAAAGTATATTATGATATCGACCCGTTTCGCATAATAGACTATAAGAGGATAATCGTAGTCTGGTTAGTGAGCGTTTTAAGTGTGGTAATGAAATATAAGATAAATATTTTTCACACTCAAAACTTTGGTTGAACTTATTATAATGTTTTAATTTAGAAATAAAATGACGTTGATCGTTCCATTCTTGTAAGTATTGATCCATTATCCGTTGTTTAATATAAGGTAAGTAAGGCAACACTTGATCTTGGAGATAATTTTAATCAGATTGGGATTTTCCGCTGTATTCAAAAACACATACTAAAAGACATATGTACATACGCACACAGACACAAATAAATAAATAAAAGAAACATATTTCTTTTTGGCATGCTGGATCGTTGTCGACATTATAAAAAACCAAGCAACGTCATCCTGAATTTAAATTCACTGTGATGTTACGCTGTGAAATTAGCAAGGGTAACATAACCAGCGAGTGTAAATGCATCTGTCTAAATAAGGATCAAACGACTTACACACATCCTTCACCCATCACAACTTGTACCCAATTCAGACGTTTATATATCGTGACAAATATTGTGTATTGTGTAGATCATATACGAAAAGGAAAGGGATATCTTAGCAAATTTTAAACACACGCACACGCATACCCCCCCCCCCCCCCACCTCTCTCTCTCTCACACACACACACACGCACGCACACACAAACAAACAAAAGAATGTCCATATCTGAATTTGAATAACAGAGATTGTGGAGAAATATTGAAACAAAATATGTTCACGGGCTATAGGAACAAGTGGGTTCTAACAGCTAAAGATGAATTTCTCGTAGCCATGTACACATTAAAGAAATCCCTTCACCAGAACGCTGCAAATGTGCTGGTGCAAAGCGGTGTCAAACCCTTAACTATAAATCCTTTGAAGCACTGCTGATGTGCAACTCACACTGTTAATCTAGTCTTCCTTCACGAGACAAAACAAGAACTGTTGTTGAACATTATCATGATTATAATAATTTATTTCAGTATATCTATTGACCTTGGCGCATTCACAAAATACATAAACATTAAATAAAATATGAAAACATATAAAGATTACTATTCATAAACTACATTTACTAATAATCTTATTAGATTAGATATCTAAAATATAATCACCCAAACGTATAATCAACCAGATAAATATCGTGTTATGGAGAAGCTTAAGTTTTATAGAATATATATTTTATTATTTAGTTAAAATACATCAATATTGTTAAATACCTGAGTATTAGTATGGTTGCACAAATAAATGATTGTGAACATATATTATATGTATCAGTGTATTTTCTAAAATATTGTGGAATGTATTTTTTTCTTATTTTAACACATGTTGGATAGGTTAGTACAAAATGATATTCAACTTCTATTACATTTTTTTTTTTTTTATACATGCAGCTTGATACATTTTTGATCTTTTAATAAAATAGAGTTAGGCTTGTCTCACATTCTTGTCTCAATACGTCTACTCATAGCAAATAAAAAAAAAACATTTCTGTATACACATAATTGTAACATTAAGATTAGTTTACTTCAATGTCTTCCGAACTGATTCACGATGAGAACAGACGTGTCGCCTTGTACTCTCGAGTTGCCCCCCCCCCCCCCCCCGCCCCCACACCTGGGGGGACTCTTATGCAGTTATGGAAAACTTTTGGAGTATCGCGTCTCGTACACTGGGTCACGGGCTTCCGTGACTTTGGTGTACGGTGACGCGATCGTACCGACGAAGAAGAGGAGATGGAGGAAGAGGAAAAGCGCGCCAGGAACGGCACGGGGGGGGGGGGGGGGGGGGGGGCACCAAAGCTGGCGGCTCAACCGCCAGTGGCGGTCCCTTCTGCGACGTCGCCCCCAGCCCAGTCTGAGTTGACGAGACCAGCCCTGCGGGAACCGTCGACCACCGAAAGGGACCGACTCAACACCGCGATGTGTGAGACACCCCACGATGACCCTTCATCGCCGACCGTCACGCGGCCCAGGCAGAACTGGTATCGCCGGTACGGCCAGTCGCCACGCCACAGGCCCGATCAGCCGCCGTTGGCAAGAGGAAGGCAACATCACCAACCAACCAGCCAGCCAAGACCGAGAGACCAGCGCCGGTAGTCGCTAATTTCTTTTACTAATTGCTATTTTCAAAATTCTGTCCATTTTCACCCCCCCCCCCCCATCCCAAATCAGGCGTGTTATCTAATTTCATTTTGACCGCCCAGTCTAATCTAGCAACCAAATTTAAAGAGTAGTATTTTCTTTATTAATTATATTAATTAGAGTTGCGCGTCAAAATTTTAAAGGCCCACTATTTAAGAATAGAACACTTTTGTTGTTTCCAACCGCAGATATTAAATATACATTTTAAAATAAAATAGTGTGGATTCCACAAGAGAAATATTTCATAACAGCGTTGTTTCCGCTTTCTAAAGCGCATGCGCAATACAAAAATCTCATATAGATGTACTTCAGGTTGCACTATACCAATTAATTTCCGGCTGGGTCGAAGTTCGAGGTGTACCGAGAGAAGTTAACACCACAAGTCCTGTGATTGGTTATAAATGTGAGTGTGTTGGTTGTAAAAAAAATTAGTTTCATCTGGGCTAAAAATGTATGCAATTTTATTTGATGTAGTTCCACCGTGTCAAGTAGCCTTGTGCTTGGAACATGTATGGGGTACCTGTAAAAAAAAGTACTCAAATTTTGTGCGAAACTAGGGGTGTTGCAGAAACATCTGGTTATATCGAAAATGAGCCATGAAAGGTACCATTTTCTGCAGTTAATACTTTGAGGTAGGGGTTGTAGTACTGATATTTATGGGTCACAGTTTGGTTGATATATTGTATATAGTGTTTTTAAACACAAACGTTAACATGGTCGCCTATGGGATTTGAATTGGTATAGTCCAACCTTCACCTTGAGTCTTCAGCGCAGGTATTGTATTTCCGGTTCAGACTAACATTACCTTTTGACAAGTGTTTCGGGTAGGTGAACTGATTGCCCTCGGGTACGGTTACCGGTCATCTTGCACCCGGTGAGTTGACGTATGCTTGTACAAATAAAATTTTAGAGTGTGATTGACGGATCAGTGGTGTTAGAGCGCTCCGTGGTTAGAGATTAGCTTCGGCAAGAGTTGCCGGCTTGTCGAGAGAAAAAAAAATGCCGTGCAGCCCTGCAACAAGGTTTCACCTGTCACTTTCCGTCTTTCTGTGTCAGATTGAATTTGACGTCGGAATCTCATGTTTGTACTTTAAAATAAGTTGTTGTGACCTAGTTGTCATATTTTAACTTCAACTTGTAGTTGAAATGTGCTTAATCTAGTAAAGGTGTAACTTGATGCTCTGATGTAACCCCCTCCAAAAAAAATAACAACCCAAAAAACCCACCCCAAAACTGAGGGTTGTTATTAATTGCTCTCCTAACTTTATGGAGAGACATTTAAAATATTACAGGGTTTGCATGCATCATGGAAAACCCTGGAAAGTGCTTAAATTTTATTTTCATCCTGGAAAGTGCCTAAAACTCCTAGTAAAGTCCTGGAATTTTATTACTTTATATATTATATTTTGTTTCATTTAATAATATTTATTTGGAAAATATATTTATAAGTAATCGTGTTTGATGTCTGGTTCCAAACTATATCCTTCACACAACAGTAATTATATAAGAGATCGACTGCCATTGGTCAGCTGTTAAAATATATACACAGTAAGAAGGCATGGCCATAAATGAACACAACTTGTGATTGGTTGAATTAATTATGTAACTGTCAGCAGTCTTGTTTTTGACGTTTGTGAGTTCAAAACTACTGTCAAAGATAGATAATTTGGTAGATAGCTGTAACAGGCCTTCCAGCAAAACAAATAAAGGATTAAATAACAATGTTCACAATAGTAATAATTACTATACCGAACATTGTTATTTAATCCTTTTTTACTACTTAAAAAAAAAAAAAATCACTTGCTATATATATAACTTATAAGCCTTAGGATAGGCGGTACGGTTATAGAATATGTCCGCCACCTAAATACAACCATTTACTATATCACTAAATAACGAATATGTAATTTTCGATAATTTTAACTACTCTGACGATTACTAAAATAAAGCCAATAACTCAAGTTAATTTCTATTTTATTTTATTTTATTTTAGGAACTTTGCGTTATTTTGTGTTTTATTTCAGGAACGGTTAGGGTTTAGTTTGTTTTAGGAACATAGGGTCGAGTGATTTTCTGTTTTACTTTATATTAATTTAGGAACTTTGTCGGTCGATTGTTACAGAGGAGTGTTGATAGCCTACACAGCTACAGAGTGATTAGGGTTAGCAAGGGGGGCTGGGGGGGGGGGGGGACTGGCCTTAAAGTCCATATTTTTATTTATTTTATTTTTTCTAAATAAATAATTTTATTTTCTTTCTTTTTCCCCCGCAAAAACCCATGCCCCACTTTTTTTAAGAATCCCCACCAAAAAATCCCTCTTTTTACAGAAGGATTAGTGGCAGACAGATTCTATAACCGCTCTGGATAGGCTAAGGGGAGCTAAAAATTACTCTACTTGAATTGCACTGTAGGATTTCTCAGGGAACTCGGGGCTAGCTCTGCCACTCGCCACTTTTATTTTAATTTGGTGGGGGGAAAATTGTGTGATAATTGATATTTTGTTGGGAAATAGCTTTAGTTTTTGCATATATTTGAAATAAATTGGCGAAATTTCCTGACCACCCAGAGCTAGCCCTGGAAGTGATGGGGAGCCAGAATAAGTAGCAATAAATGGTGAGGTCTGCTGTCTTTAATCCAACATTTGTTTGAAAGTGATATATTCAGGAAGTACTGATTGAGCAGGCCTGTACCAAATGGGTGTGTGTGTGTTGGGGGGTGGGGGGGGGGGGACTGTGTTTCTGTCAGGTGCTAATGCACCCCCACTGACATGTACGGTCCAATTCTTGAAAAATTACAATTACAAATTATATATATAATGAATAACAAACTGAAATTACTATGAAGAACTTTGTATTAAAAAATTAGCTGAACTCTGGTTTGACTCCTTTGGTAGCACATATATTCATCAATTCTAGAGGGGATATATAGGGTCATGTGGAATATTAAAAAAACTTTCTGCTGGATTGTAAAAAAATTCATGCTAAATCTTTGTATATGCCAATATTTTCAATATGTCAGGCATAAAAATAAGTTGAGAATGGTTGTTCACGTGTCACAACATTTGAGTTTTATGGTATGATAATATACATGTATGTATAATGTACTGTATGTACTTTGTTCTTCACACTGGAAAGTAAAGAAAAACACCTCAGCCTACATGTAAAGTTTGACCAGTTGTCAGCTGTTTAAATGTAAATTACATACAGATGTATCGGTACAAGGAGAACAGTGAAATGAATCAATAACAAATAGTATTTGTGATGAGATTATAACAGCAAAAATTTGTAAACTTCATAAATGTGTAGTAACTTATAGATTACCAGGTCAGTAATTTGTGATAACTTGTACATGGGTTACCAGGCATTATGTTTAGTTAACATATATACTTTAACTAGTGCATGTATATCTGAAAACAAATTCCCGTCTAGATATAAGAGGGGACAAGTGCCTCCCTTTGCACCTTCACCACTGCTGAGCTCCCTTTGGTATAGTAATAATATAGAATCTTTTCCTTCTAGGAAAAGAGTACTTTTAAATAAAGAATTTTTTGGGAGATCGCACAGCTCCCCTGATACTCCCCACTCCCCTACCATGTAGTCATACAGTATCATGGTCTGTGTCATTAGTGCTTACTGTCCTATTTGACAGGATAGAACATATCAGATCCTTTGATACACTTATATATACATGTACCAGGGCCAGTTCTTATAAAACTAAAGTCTAGACTTTAATAAAGTCCAGACTTTAACATAATGCTATTTGAATGGCATTGCCATGACGTTAAAGTCTGGACTTTATTAAAGTCTAGACTTTAAGGTTTATAAGCACGGGGCCTGGTGTGGAATATGCTATCTGTATAAATGTATATAATGTTTTCAGGTGCTATTATACTAATCAGATTCAACATTGCTCATCTTCTATTAATTACTAAGTAGTATTAAAGGCATATTGTCACAGACCACTGACCTATTACATGGCCTAACAAAGTATTACTTAAAAAATATATATTTGATTTGTTCCTAAATGTACTTTATTCAACCATCAATGTAACCACCATACTCCATTTATTAATGATATTTTGTAAAAATAATTAAATTATGGCAATGGTCCATACTTAAAAAAACTAACATTGTTGAGAGGGTTGACATGGATTCCACTCCATCATGGTCTAGTTAAAGTGATGCAATAGCTAGATTTGGTCTGTAAAAATTAATGTAATTTTGATTTATTATTGATTTTTAGAGAAATAAGGTCCTTAAATATGTGACAGTATGCCTTTAAGTACTGTATTAACAATGTTTTATTGTGTAATACTTACTAACAGCTGTATTTGTAGTGCATTTTCAGTGCTAGCACTGGATGAGCAAATTAATTTGCCAAATTATCTTTAAATATGCAAACTCCACTGTTATTTTTCAACAAAATACCAATTACGCATGTATTACATGAAATGTTTTTGCCAAATCAAAATAAAATTCACCAATTGTTCCTGAAATTTGCATTTGGCTATTTTGGCGAATGGCAGAGCTAGTCGTGATTTTATAACACCAGGTACTCAACAAAAAAGAAAGTATATATAATAATACACTGTTTATTAGTCCCCTACCAGTCCAATCGGAGGGGACTATACATGTAGGTTTCATCTCTGTCCGTCCGTCTGTCCCACATATAATTAGGCCGGGATTTTTTTTTTACTTGTTTCCTATTACATGCTGGAAAAATATGCAAAATTAAATTTACGCGAACCGCAAATTGGTTACGTCATGACCTGTAAACGTTCAGAAATTAAAACTTGCAAACTTCATGATTACAGGACGTTTATTCACGCAGACATACTCCTAGTATTCCGACAAATGTTTTAGACTGATTTTTAACTACTTGATGCGCAGCAAACCAGTAACAACGTTATATTGCAACAGTTGTAACTTGCGACCACTCTACACTTTTTAAAAAGTTCTAAAGAAATGTGCTGGGACTGCTTGGGATGGCTAAATTATCTGCTGCTATTTTATCGCTAAAGGAATATATGTAGACATAATATTGGATTGCCTATAATTTTGCATATGTTAAAAACAGTTTTAACTTAAACAGGAATCCAAAAGTGTCACATCGCATAATGAGCTTTGAAAAACAAACATTTAGAACGTCACTGTAGTATAGAAGTACCATCGATAAAGTGAAATTAGCATAGCCACTGCAAAATGAAAAAAAAAAAAAAAATCCCTCCAAATGATTATGTATCTATTTCAAATGCGTAGCGCCCATTACACAGAGTTCGCATGTGCGTAATGCAAAAACATAATCCGGGAATAGGTCGAGGCTGTCTGTAATTGTTCTATAAAATATCCTCTTAAAATTGACTCAAAAAAGATAGAAAAAAATGCCTCCGAAAAGGCTCAGAATGCATCTACAGCGAGTTTCAAAATTTTCACAGGGGGAGGCCTCCTGAATCCCCCGGCTCGAGCACGCCTTTGGTGTGCGTAATGCTAAACAAAAATGTCTGGTTACGCCCCTGTATTTTTTTTGGTAAAATGTTTTATTTTGTATTTGTTTTTACTTATGTTTGAGCTAAAAACAATGTATTTAAAATATAATTTCAACGTAAATTTGGAGTAACCAATCAGGTAACCCACGGGTTAAGCAAATATAATTCACGTAACCGAACAATTGGTTACCTAGGTAAAAACCACGTGAACTGACTTCCGGTTACCTCATATTTTGAAATATTGTTCCCTGCCGTGCCAAGTGGAAGTTTCATGCCGGGCAAGTAATTATGTTAACTGCATATGCCCGATGACAAGTGACTAATGTAACACATAAAACCTTTTTTTTAAATTTTGTTACAAATCCCGGTAAGACCTTTGGAAAGAGTTCCGATCGTCCGAGCATTTACATAGCTTTAAAGAAAACTAACCCTAACCGTAAATGTTGGAACGATCGGAACACACCAAAACGGAAAACAATGTGTTGAAAAGTTCGATAACAACTTTAGAGTTATTCCCCTTTTACTATCGACCAAGATTGGTAATTTCTGCCACTGAACGTTCGACTGAATTCGTACAAGTAATCGGTTCGATTGTCTTCAAACTTGGAAATAGCGTCCAATACACTTTGCAAGTTATATAAAAATAAACTATACATACCTTTGTGTGCAATCGAAATGTTTAATCCTTGCAAACATGGTATATGAGGTGGGATACAGCTTACAACTGTCATATTCAAATTAAATTAAGACGTTAACGTGGTTCCGGAATCTGCTCTTTGCAAATGAACGAGGACGTAAAGCAAGTTTATAATTTCCGAGTTCACTTGAACAAAGCATAAATATTATCAACTGTATTCTTATAAAAGATATTTTAGTTTAGATATAATAAACCTTGTAGCAGAACATATTGTAGATCCTGAAATTAATGTGATCATAATATTAATGCGAAAAATGTGAGTTCGTGTTATTCGCATTAATAATATGACGTATTTATTTCTATGTTTTGTGTATGTATCTCACATTATTAAAACAAAACAAACAAAGATTAACATTCTAACATATAACACAAATGGAAATAAATTCATTGTAGGCAAGTCTGACTAATCGTTGACTAGTCCAGCAAGCTATGTGTCACACTCTTTTAAAACAAAGATTAAAATTCTAATACATTTATAACACAGCTGGAGCACAATTCATTGTAGACGAGACATACTAACTGTACAATAATCTAACAAGATGCCAGCCACGTGTGATGATTGCAGGGTCTTTGGCTATCCTATCAAAAGCCGACATGATACATCGCGTGAGAATGGGTTTTAGCACGCTAATCCTGAGGTTGACCGTTTCTTTAATTTCACTGTTCAAGTTCACTGCAACTTAGTTGGGTGAATTATTCTTTTGTTATGACTTTGAAATATGTCTACATTCTTACGAAGATACAGTTGTAATGGTACCTAATATATGCTAATGTTTAATCAGATTTATGTAACCATACCCGTTACATAATTAAATGCGGCAAAATATGCTTTGAGTTGATCTCACCAAAAACAGGTTAACTAAACCTGTTAACTAATGTGTACACATATATGTTAGTAAGTTGATCTCATTGAAGATCATGTGCATGTGAACATAATTTTGATTATTTTTATGTCTGCCCTCTGTTTATCAGACAAAGATATGATTTATTTGCATCGTTACGGAATTACCTTGATATCTTAGACATTGATCTTAGAGATTCGAGTTGAACTAACTTATTATTCTGATCTTACTGCCCCATATAAGGTTAGCTCCAACAATAGGATCATTACTGTCATATTTTTTCTCAACTATCCCATTTCTATTCTATCTACTCTCTACCTTTTATTACTATATATTAAAAAATATTAATTATGTTAAATATTTTATGCCATTGGACATTGTTATTATGCTTTAGATATATAATGATTATGAATATTGTCTGATATCCATCTTGTTTAGGAGAGCACTTATATAGGCTCTACCTGTTGTGCAATCCTTTTGATTCTTTTTTGATCAATAAAATATCTCAAAACAATCTTATTGAAGACAACCATAACTTAGATTGAACCAAAAAGTACACGGATGTGTGTTGCTAGGAAAGTAATATTTCAAAGGGAGGTCCCTTGCATTAATTTCATGTCGCATTTTAGTCTGCCCACCGTCACTCGCATTAATTTAGAGATGCGTTAATTTCAAGATCTACAGTACTTAATGTTTTTGAGTACTTCCGTACGTTCGTGTAAAATAAACGGATAAGATGAAATTAGATTTCATTAGCCCTACGCCTTAATCGTGATGGTGCGATGCCCTCTAAGCATTCATGAATATATTCTTCTTTTTTTCTGCTTTATTAATAGTTTTTAACAAATAAATTATACTCAATAAATTAAAAATACACGGTTGCAATCAATGTACACCCCTTATCCTGCTGTTGTTTACCAAGCATGCACTATTTAAAAACATTTGCAGAGTGACAGAGCTCATGTTTACTTTGAGCCCAGCCACGGCTGTTTGCGAAAGACTTTTCTTAGCTATGAACAGGATAAAAACATCCCAGAGAAGTGTTTTGGGGCAGAGAATGTTAAATAATATACCCACAGTAATGACACATGGACCAAAAAACCTAAACATTGTTGAACCAATGCCAGCCAAAGAAGAATGGTTCACTAGAGGAAAGTGGTCTCACCACATCCATGGCCATACAACAAGTGGTCACTAATACATACATACCGGCCTCGGTGGCGTCGTGGCAGACCATCGGTCTACAGGCTGGTAGGTACTGGTTTCGGATCCCAGTCGAGGCATGGGATTTTTAATTCAGATACCGACTCCAAACCCTGAGTGAGTGCTCCGCAAGGATCAGTGGGTAGGTGTAAACCACTTGCACCGACCAGTGATCCATAACTGGTTCAACAAAGGCCATGGTTTGTGCTATCCTGCCTGTGGGAAGCGCAAATAAAAGATCCCTTGCTGCCTGTCATAAAAAGAGTAGCCTATGTGGCGACAGCGGGTTTCCTCTAAAAACAGTGTCAGAATGACCATATGTTTGACGTCCAATAGCCGATGATAAGATAAAAAATCAATGTGCTCTAGTGGCGTCGTTAAATAAAACAAACTTTAACTTTTTTAATACATACATCAACACAATAATTATATTTAGATGAACAAGTGGACACTACCAAACAAATAACAAAGTTTAAACCAACAAATGGAAATTATTTTTAAAATAAAGTTTAAATCAACGAATAAAGAAGACAGTGGATACTGCTGGACAGACATATACATTTAGTACTTCCTGGGTAAGTGTTGTAACCTATTGGCAAAATTCTTTATTTGTGTGCCAATTACCTTCAAGATTATTACATTATTAAGCATTGTATTAAATTAAATAGGAGTAACACAATTGGTTACCGTAAAAAGTACAGGCAAGTGGAAAAATATATGGGGCAAGTGACTATCTAATTGGCACTTGCCCTGTGGTAAGTAATTTTTTTGAACATTTTTGAACCCCTGTTATGGCCATTTTATTTTCTATATCTGTTTCATAACTTAATTAAAAAAAAGGAAATATGTAGTACTATTCACATAGGTATGTTTAAAGACTTCTTTTTACATGGGCAACTTGTAAATTTATAAAAGGCAAGGCATTTTGATTTTGAGGGCAACATGGTGCTAACCTATCTGTGGGAGAGTACATACAAAAGACCCCTTGCTGTTTAATAATAGGCAGAAGGTTTACTCTCATACTAACACTTAACTTCTGTACTGGTCCAGGACAGACTTGGTTGAACCGTAATTGGATAGAAACAGTAAATAAGTTATAACAATTTCTTTTAATGAAAACTCAAAAGAAGGGTTCTATATTTATCTGTCCAACAATAACATTTAATTTTTTTTTAATGAATATTATCTTTCCTAGTGTATCTGAGAAATGGTAGACTTACCTATTTTATAATTTGCAATGTTAGTTTTATTCTGTATGCATCCAGTATTAAAGTATACATTTGGTTTGAAGCAATCAATTGGTCCAATGAATAGAAATGCAGTACAAATGCTCAGGATGCTCAAACGAATGTTGAAAAGTAAAGTTTGTTTTATTTAGCGATACCACTAGAGCACATTAATTTTTATCTTTAATATCATCAGCTATTGGACGCCAAACAGATGGTCATTCTGACACTGTTTTTAGCGGAAACCCGCGAAGTTCCCAGTGACCACTTACAAAAAATAACGAAACGCATCGAGATCTTACTGACATATTTAATCATTTGATTTGGCAGTAAACTCCATCAGTATTGGTAAACATTCCCTCCCCTAGTTTATCAGAAGGTCACTAAATTTCTACAAGGCCAGTTTGTCGCTGGAGTAAATCATTAAATATAGTTATTATTATTATTATTATTATTAATCGGAACACCTCGCTACTCTAGATGTAGAGTAAATTGGAAAAGATCGCATATATTCGTGAAAACAATTTTCCGACTCTTCGCCCGCTATCTCACGAAAGTTACCGAACTTCAATTTGAAGGGAAGTAATTCCATCAATCAATTGTTAGAAGAAAACATTTCGTGGCTAACAGATCGCCAATAAAACTAAATTTGCGACAGTAAAACCACCGATATACGTCCGCAAATCGGAAAACACAGTAGGGTTATCCCCTAAATGACACCAAATTAGTGCTTGTGATAGTTTTGGAATGTTTTCGTGGAAATTGTTGTTATATTACAAAAAAAATTTGGATATACAAAAAAAGTTTTAGGGTCGGCAGTTTCAAATTAGGGTCGGTCGGGTAACTGGAAACAACAATATTTTATGATACGCCTTATCCGGATGTTTTTTTCACAATGCCTAGATATCGAGCTGATATTCTGTACTGTTACAGATTAAAAAAAAAAAAAAAAAAAATGTTTTATTTAATGACACACTCAACACATTTTATTTATGGCTATATGGCGTCAGACATATGGTTAAGGACCACACAGATATTAAGAGAGGAAGCCCGCTGTCGCCACTTCTTGGGCTACTCTTTTCGATTAGCAGCAATGGATCTTTTATATGCACCATCCCACAGACAGGGTAGTACATACCACAGCCTTTGTTACACCAGTTTTGGAGCACTGGCTAGAACGAGAAATAGCCCAATGGGGAACGATCCTGGACCGACCGTGCATCAAGCAAAAGCTTTACCACTGGGCTACGTTGATCGATCCCGCCCCTTTTACAGATCAAGTTTGATTTCATGGCAATTTACCCATTTTTGACAAAATTATAGCCCTTATATTTTTCACAATGAGATATTAAGAAAATTTTGTTTTACATCTATCTTTTTTACACATTGAGATATTAAGCTGAAATTTTGACAGTTATATAGCCATTGAACTTAGGAGATAAGAAAATTTGCTTTCCAGACTTTTGGGGGGGGGGGGGGGGGGGGGGGGGGGGGGGGCAGTGCTTCAAGATATCAAGCTGAAATTTTGTGTATACCTTTATCATGTTCTATTATGAATCAAGTTTGACTTTCATGGCGATTTACCCAATTTTCACAATTATTGCTCATGAATTTAGGACTAATTAGGAGATCTGAAAATTTGTTGAGCCTGTTAGGGGACATGTATTTGTTTAGCAGTGCTCTCAGAATGCTTGTTTCATCAGTATTACAAACTTCATAAGATGATATTTTGAATAAAGATAAATGCACCATCAGGGGACAACATTTCAAAATCTTAGGTAACCGGAAGTCAATTCACGTGAGTTTTACTTAGGTAACCAATTGTTCGGTGACGAGAATATAGTTCTCATTAGGCCTACCTAATCCATCTCAATTCGTCACTAAAAGGGACAGTTTCTCCAATGAATTCTGGTCCATCAGATATGATGTCTTGCCCACTGCCGATGTAGCGTAGGGTGGCATTTTGTCAAAATGGATTGTGTCAATTGTGCATAGATTTTGTTTGCTCTCAGTCAGTTTCTTACAGTTTGGTCAGTGATGTCAACTGATGGGCAATAATGGTGGCTGGTTGAACTCGGTTTCAGAGGGTTGTGGTTCGGATATACCAGATGTCTAAACTTGGTAGTTAGCAGGGCTACCAGATATTTGGGATGCACATCCAAATAATTTAAATACAAACTATGCATCAGACGAGCGTTTCACCACTGGCCTAAGTCCCGACCTTTATCAAATACTAATTCCAGTAATAAAATTTAAACAAACCAATTACATATTTTCATTAAAATGCGATAGTATTAAATAAATTATAATTAATATGTCATTGTTATGTTAAAATGAAAGTAATAATGAGTATTTTCTGGTGTTACTGAAAAATCTGGCCTGGAACTACACAACACTTGAATGGTCATTTAAAACAGCGCGACATGTGTTGATGTACATGAGTCTGGTGCTGAAGTAAAACCATGGACCGACAAGGTGTTTGGTGACCTGTGACACTACACAAGTCAGGGTCTTGACATCAGATTGTGTTGTGTGTTGTTTTTTAAATCTGATTTCGACTTCTGAATCACTACTGCTAATGACTTCAGCAGACTTTTGGCAAAAAACACCTCCATTTCACTGGCTAGAATAGGGCCACGAGTTCATTAGCGTAAAGTGCTATAAATGTACTTTTCATTAGTGTGTAGTTCATAATATATGTTGCTCATGATTATTAAAAAAAAACCCCTAAAACAACATTTAAATAAAAATAAACGATTTAGCTTTTTTTTTTCTTTTTTTTTCTAATTTATTAAAATTATGGGGATACCAATTTTTACAGAATGCTACCAGATTTTATAACCTGGTAGCCTGGTGGTCTACCACTGAAAAATGTTACGGTCAAGGCCTACCAGCATGTGTAAATTGTACATTTGTTCTTGCTATGAACCTGTGATGTCATCAACAGCATTCCAACACAGTATGCACATGCAACGTGTTGATTTGAGGACTAAGTGCTCACAGGTGTTCTGTTGCATTAAGGTACATCAATATGTAGGATTTTTAATTATTTATTTATTTATTATTATTATTTGTTTAACAACACAATAATATGTAGAAATACATTTCTGTAAATGTATACTTTTTTTTTTTTTTGTAGAATATATATTATTCATGAATATGTCATACATTGTGGTATTGACAGTTTAATTTGGATCTTTCATTAATTTTAGAGCCATCTGCATTAATGGACCTAGATATGGCTCCTAGCTACTATGTACCATGCTATAAATTCACAAATGTATATAGTGGTCACATTTTTCATATTGTCTAGCTTGCTTTAATGTGACAGGTTTACTCATAGTGTGTGACTATGGGATGGTGCTGAGCATTCTTAGCATAACTGGTTTAGTAACATGTAGTAAAGTGTAGGTTACTCTGTACTGTTTACATTCTGTACATCTACATACGTGTGTAATGTTTTTAAGGTAAGTTGCATACATGTATATTTAACTATACCTGTAGTACATGTATGTATATATACTTTGTTTAGGTTTGAAATTATGATATTGTTTATGTCTGCAATAAGCATTTGAGGTTCTAGGATTGATTTTCTCCATAGTAGGTTTTCCCCGATTGTAATCCGTACCCAAATAATGGTATGAAATGTCATGGATGAAAGGTCATGGTATATGTGCTGTCCTGACTAGGAATGTGCATGTTTAATAAAAAAAAAAAACCCAAAAAACCCCCAGAAGACTATGCCAAAACATTTTGCATTTGTAGTTGTGGAACTGTCAGTATTGGTTTATTCTTTTACAAAGATATACAATGTAATGTTACAGTATTACCAAGTAATATTAAATACATTATTGTTAACAAAATACTTAATATATTATTTATTGTACATGTTTAACTGTTTCACAAAGATTTACATATGGCATTAAGGTATAATATAACATATTAACACTGTATTACTGTATAATATAACATATTAACACTGTATTACTGTATAATACAACATATTAACACTGTAAACATTGTACCAGTAATATAACATTGTAATCTTATAAAAAAAGAAGAAAAAAAGTGCCTTTTGTCAGTTACCTACAAAGTTCTGTAATTATCATAATAACTAAAAATGTATAATAATTATGTAAAAGCCTAGCAAAGATGGATACAAGGATGAGGCCAAATGTATCCAAGTTCCTCTCTTTGGGTTTGTTTTCTTATTTTGTCATTGGGTTGCTCTCTTCACGAGTTGGTTCAATGTACAAATGTACATGTATGTGCCCTTTTCCCATTGGTCCCCCGACAAAAATATTTACTGGATTTTCTCCTATACAGTGTCCATAAATTATGCATTAATTTTTTTATGATGTGACTGTGTTTCAGGAAATAATTGCCAGTAACTGCAGTCATTTTATGAGTTGATGGATGCCAGTTTTTATTGACCATAATGGCGGCTAATGATGATGTTCGCTTGCATATGCTGTCTGGTACTGACAATAGAGGTTTGTTTTATTCAACATATAAATGCATCAGTTCATATATCCTTGGGTGTATGTAGAATTTGATAATGTTTGTTCTTCCATTCATAATATCAACCCTAACGTACATGTATATGTACCTTGTATTATTTTGACATGCTGCATGTTAGTGTCATTCTGAATCTGAATTATCCCTGGGTTTTTTAATATTGGTATTTAATTTACGAAGTTACCTTTAATGCCTGTAATTAAAGCCTTTCTGTTTGCTTTAGGTGTTTATATTGATTGATATGCATTTACTTTTCATTGTTATTACTACATTCACATACATTAGTTTCTTTTTCATTATCAAAATATAATTTTTTTAGATAAAAACTGTTGCTACATATATATGTAGCCTACATATATTAAAACTACATTAATTTTAGTAGTAATAATATTATAATTTTTAAATTTACGTTTTTCAACTTAGCATCATTAATACACATGTACTCACCTTTGTTTGACACCCAATAGCTAATCTATATTTTTGTGTGCTGGGGTGTCGTTAAACATTCGTTCATTAATTTTTAAACATAGCACTTTTTAAATGTCATGACAAATGAAATTATGTATCTTCTGTTTAAAAAATATACCAGTGTATTGAATATTATATATTGCCTCTTTAATTGGTTTAATATAGAAATTGTATTTAACTACTTTGTTTTTAAACTGCAGTTGTTAGTAGTAAGTTACCGTATGGCAAAAGTTAAATTCATTACTTCATTTTTTTTAATAAAAACATCTGTTCAGACTAAAATAAATTTGTTTTTAAAGAAACTGATTTATAGACTGCCATGTCATACATGTATAGCATATTATCCATGCAGTTTGCAGAATTAAAACAAAACAACACACTTTTGTTTTAAAGTCACATGTACCAGTTGGTGGCCTACCTTTTGTGATTCAGTTTGAACATCTGCACACACTCACAGTGTAAATGTAACACATGCAGTCTCCAGGAAGTAAAACAACATAGTTTTGTGAAAATTCCTTTTTTTTGAAAAACCCATGCAGATATAAGCACAGGCGTGCCAGCTATAGCCAACACATATTTTTTTATTACATCTAACTGGGATAATAAAACTGTTACTTGTCCTGAAATATAAGCTGAAGACTTTCCATTTTACAAGGCGGGGTCACACTTGACCTAGTTCAGGATGTAGTGTGTAAATACATGCTGGTGTTTTACATTCAGTGGTCTGCTCAAAGTTGTCTCGCTCTTCTCTCACACTGTCTGGGGGAAAAAAATCCCCGGCTTTAATGTGATACAGCTGTATGTTTGGTGGACATTTTTGGAGTGTACTGTATCGGATTGTCTTGTGACTTCTGGACAAGCACACCAGACTGTACCTGATGGATTAAGCTGCCTCCAGTCACTGCTGTGTGCTTTAATGAAGGCAATAACTTGAATAAGTTATCTGTTATGGCAGAAGAGGAGCCAATTGAACTGAAGCGTTTTACAAACCTAGATGCGAACGGTCGGTTTGGTTGTAAGTTATAGGATCATCAGATAGCTGTAATTAATTCATCTCTATTAGCCACCGTCATTGATAATCCGAGTTTGTTACTGAGCCTGTATATAGTTTGATGTATATATATATACACATAATTTGTATCTGTGTACAACATGTGTTAAAGCAATTTGTAATTTACAGGTGTTTTTCCTGTGTGGTAATCAGATATTTGTAGCTGCATGGAGAAATATGTGCATAGGCTCTGGTTTTGATAAGAATATTTATGTACACATGACATAATAGACATATATATAAACAAAAGTCTTAGCATTTATGTTGCCTGCATGTAAATTGTCATGTACATTAGAATGTATTTCAGTCATATGATAGCTTGACTGTTCACAAAATGTACCAGTAACATACCAACATGTGATACACAATGTACATATTTTTGTTAGACTTCATACATGAACCATATGATAACATGTTAATTATTACTTGTTTAAACTCAAACCATCAAAATAAAACTTTTCAAGAGTTTCCAGAAGAGACGGTTAGTTTGCGATCCTAGTTAAAGTTAGTTGATCAATACTGAACAATAGGTATTCCTTTTCTACATGTACCTTAGTACATTTATTCCCAGCAGGTCAAGGTCATACATCAGACATGGACATAATAATGATATATTGCCTGCATCTATCTGTAATCATAAAACTGTTTGGTTTTGAATTATAGGAGAACATGTATGTATATAAAATTATCAGATGTAAGACATGTAGTTTTAATGCTTTCAGACCTGTATATAAAATGTAAATACAGTAGAATCTCGCTGGGTCGAATACACCGCAACGTCGAATACACCGCAACACTCAATTGAAATCCGAAATCCAGAGTTACACTTACATATTGTTGACTGAAAGGTTAGGTCGAACTACCCGATGGGTCGAACACTTTTTCGAGCCCTGATGGGGTTCGAGCCAACAGGTTTCAACTGTAGTATGTTATAAATGGCAGATAAAGAGGGAGTACTTGGTAGATGGACTTTTCGTATGTACATGCTCTTTTTTTATAGACATATTAGCTGTGTACTACTTAAAATTTAGTTGTTGTGGGGACAATCTATTATTTTAGTTTTTTTCCAGATAGTTTGCAAATGTTGAAATAACTATATATTATGTCAGATATCAAATAGCTGTAAGGGCAGAACTGATCACACAAGTGATTTGATTTAACAGTTGAATTTTTATATTGATGTTGATCATCACTTAATGTTTTGAAATAACTATATATTATGTCAGATATCAAATAGCTGTAAGGGCAGAACTGATCACACAAGTGATTTGATTTAACAGTTGAATTTTTATATTGATGTTGATCATCACTTAATGTTTACATATATAGAGATTATTATACGAGCTTTTGTGTCATACTGATTTTATGAAACGAGTGTGAGGATTATTGTAATACATCAATCCTGACACGAGTTTCGTAAAATCAGTACGAGTGTAATAATTGCTTTATTATCCACGTTATTCCAAATATTATTTTCATGAATAGCAAGCTAGGACCATGTCAAAACGTTTCAAACGTAACTAAAAAGAGACCACAAAACGACGTCATTTTGATAGGTGTTTACACTGGAGAAGCCGTATTAAGTTATGTCGTTGCTACACGAAATTATGTCATTCACTGTGCACGTGAAATCATTATGACACACGTGGATCATACTGGTTATATTTCCCTGAATATCTTGAACTATGTGTATAATAAATCATAGTTTGACACCCAATAGACGATGTATTTTTCATGCTAGGGTGTTGTTCAACAAGTGTTCTATTCTGTCCTATGACCATACAAAGGATGGACCGTATTAATGATATCATTATGTTAGGACAGGTGGGGCTGCTGCAGGTTTTGTCTCCTTCGTGATTGAGGGGTGTGGTAAAACGCTCGCTTCATGCCCGGTCCGTTTGGGATTGATGCCCGTCAGTGGGCCTATTGGGCTATTTCTCGCTCCAGCCAGTGCACCACGACTGGTATGTCAAAGGCTGTGCTATGTGCTATCTTGTCCACTGGCATAGGAAGCGGGGGTTGGGGGGGGGGGGGGGGGGGGGGGCATGTGCCTCCCACTTTTCAGATATTTTGCTTTATATTTGCTTTATAATAGTGTAAAAGTGTGCCCCCCCCCCCCCCCCCCCACACACACACACACTTTTTGGCAGTTTCCTATGCCACTGCTGTCTGTGGGATGGTGCATATAAAAGATTCCTTGCTACTAATCGAAAATCGAAAGTAGCCCATGAAGTGGCAACAGCAGGTTTCCTATCTCAATATCTGTGTAGTCCTTAACCATATGTCGTACACCATATAACCGTAAATAAAATGTGTTGAGTGCGTTGTTTAATAAAACATTTCCTTCCTTCTTCCTTCATGATTGCAAGATAGGATTTACGTGCGCATTTTAGACCAGTGACACGTAATTTTTTTACATGTAACTTTTACGTTAGCTCCAAAGTTAAGTTTTCATGTCCAGTTCCATAACCTGTAAGTTCTAGACATGTAAAACCTGCTTTATATACATTTAGTATGTTCATCTCAATGCATGTCAAGTTGTTTTTTAAATTAATTTTCAAATTTTAATTTTTAATTATACATGATTGCATTAATACATTTATTTTAAGTATCATTTACATGTAACTTAATATTAAATTTTCATATTTAGTTCCATTTCTTACAAACTATAAAACCCAGATCAGTGAAACTTAGTTTATATAAATATACATGCAATTACATCATTGAATGATCATTATTTTGTTCATTATTATTAAATTGACTTTTTTTTTTAATTCTTTTTTTTAAAAAGTTTAATGCAATGGACATTTATGGATGCAATTAGGAGCATCACAAACTAAGTTTATGGTAGGCAAGACATTAATTCTGCAGAATCCATGTTTTCTCTATGCATGCATGATTTAAATAAAATTTTGTTTTGTGTGTGGTGAGTATATATATATATATATATATATATATATCTGTGTGTCTGTCTGTCTGTGTGTCTGTCTGTCTGTCTGTCTGTCTGTATGTATGTATGTATGTATATATATATATATCAAGAACTTCTGAACTAACCCAAAGATAAAATTTGCTAAAGTACATAAGTACATGTACCAATAATAAATTATCTTCTTGCCAGATAGGGCCTACTTATATGCACCTTACTTGTGTATGAGAAATATATTTTTGAACTTTAAATTAATATACAAAAGCAGTCATGCATAACGCTCCATAATATTAATAACCATGTGTACCCTGTACACTAGTGGACACATAGAACGTATGCACATGAATGGAGAAATAAAGCTACAAATGAAACCTAAAGTTGAACATAATTGAAAGCATGTAAAGGAATAATGACGGTGGCATATTGTAAGTCATCTGACCATGCTATTAGATGGTAATACTGCCATTGTGGAACTTCAGATGAATCACGAGTTAACATGTACTGCTCAAGTCAAACTGGGTATTATACTGATTTGCCGGGATGTCCTGAAAGGGGTTCATTTCCATACTGAATTACATGTATGTTTTATACAATAAACTGTAGCTAATATTGAAATTTTTCACGCAAAGAATTACACAAAAAAAGAAAAAAGAATTGCCATTGGGGAATAACTTCCACCTATGAATGCCCTGTGGTTAACGTTCCTGCTATGACCTACATTTTATATTGTACGTATATAGCTGAACATTTCCATTCATATTACTATTTGGTAAGCCACAATAATACATGTAGTAAGTAGTTTTTATCTGACAGTGAAATGCAGTTTTTTGTTTGACCTGCATTGCACTGAAATGTTACTAAATACAAATGTGGCTCAAGTGCTACCTTACATGTATATGTCATAAATGCAGGTAAATATATATATATATTTTCTAATCTAACTAAAATTGGAATTTACCGGCCACTTCAGTGGTTGGTATTCAATGGATCTGACCTATAAATCAGTTTTATTTTTTTTATCTAGATGATTTTCTTTTTGCCTTCTAGTTTGATAAAGATAAAAGACAACATACATGTACTTGTACATGTAGTACTTGTACATGTAGGTGCTATATATTTTGTTTGGTAATGGGGACAGCAAAAGTGATAACATATTATCTTTGTTTCTAACAATAGAATTTAGATTTAATACATGTAGATGTTTAACGACACCCCAGTACAAAAAAATACATTAGCTATTCGGCCTATTGGGTTGTTTCTAACAAAGTATAAGAAAGAAAGAAATGTTTTATTTAACGACGCACTTAACACATTGTATTTACGGTTATATGGCGTCAGACATATGGTTACGGATCACACAGATATTGAGAGAGGAAGCCTGCTGTCCCCACTTCATGGGATACTCTTTTTGATTAGCAGCAAGGGATCTTTTATATGCACCACCCCACAGACAGGATAGTACATACCACGACCTTTGATATACCAGTCGTGGTGCACTAGCTGGAACGAGAAATAGCCCAATGGGCCCACCGACGGATATCGATCCCACACCGACTGCACATCGAGCGAGCACTGTACCACTGGGCTACGTCTCAACCCCTAACAAAATATAAGTCCTAAACTACTGAAACTTGGTTTATAACATCGTAGTTTCACCTATTGATGTTCATCAGCTATACGTTAATTTTTTTTATTTTGTTGATTGTTAAAAGGTCTATAAAACCACACATGCATATTTATAATCTTTTCCCCAAAAAACA
This sequence comes from Gigantopelta aegis, assembly GCF_016097555.1. Taxonomy (NCBI): domain Eukaryota; kingdom Metazoa; phylum Mollusca; class Gastropoda; order Neomphalida; family Peltospiridae; genus Gigantopelta; species Gigantopelta aegis. The sequence continues at coordinate 58,622,974 of NC_054702.1, forward strand.
ATTCCTGGTGCTACATGTACACATGTATGTATTCACAATTATAAAACTACCAAATTTAAAATGTCATCTTAATTTTTTAAAGTGTGTTTATATGTATTTATTTCAGTTAGGTAAAACTTATAATGCATCACACAACTAACCCCCTATATAGGCAGGATTGGCCCCCTGAAGGTAGGATGGGCAGTTATTCTGTTGCAGGTAGGGAGCAACTTTCTGTAGAGTTTGTAGTACGTGTACATGTACACCAGAGCTTTCTGTTGTTGATGCTTTATACCTGCAACTCTGTCATTTTATTTCCAGTTTTTACATTTATTTTACTCAGTAATTACTGTACCTGCATGGTTCCCCTCCCTTTCTAGTTTGAGATGAGATTTTTAATTGATGGTTGTTGGATTAGCACTGTCCTGCTGTGACATGTTATCTGCAATTAAATAAATATCACTTTTAAGTGTTTTTTTCAAACTTTGTTTCTGTGTTCTTATTTATTATCTTTATTTTAAACGTATATCGGTATATAACATTGTTAACAAGCTACAAATTACTTCCTTGCACAGTAGTATTGAGGGGTGGGGGTGGAGTTTATGGGTTTGGATGGGGAATCCTAATTTTGTGTACATGTATCCAGTAGTTATAAACAGAGCAGTACATATACATTATGTGTGTTTTCATGTGGCACCTTTTTTCATTTTATATTATTTTTTGTTTTATCTTGCTTTGAAAAAAGTCAGAAGTCATACTATACTCTTCAAAAAAAGTTGGGGAACCTGAAATATTAATGTTAATATCAACTATTAGACTGAACATACGTTTTGACCACAGACGTCCTAGTAAATAACATTCAGGTTTGTTTATCAATTTTTAACACACTGAAACACATTCCATAGTTTGCACGTATCACGCAGTTGCCCTATACACGTGCGTGGGGTGACATTCTTGATTTTGACAATTTCCAGGAAGGTTGATTAATCACTGTGAAACATTATTTCTGTCAATCGTTTTCATTTTGTTGATCATGAATACAGTTGTTATTGTTTTGTTTTTAGTAATTTTTATTGTTTGAATAAAACCTACTGTAATACTGAACTACCATTTGTAATGTTTGCCCAATTAATTCACTATTATCACATAACCATTCCCCACATCTAATATACCTTACAATTTTAGCAAGTGTAAATTCTTATTAGAGTTCCCCTACTTTTTTTGAAGAGTTTAATATAGCAGTGATGGCTTCAACTTCGCATTTATCTGAAAATTAAAGTTTAGCATTTATCTGTAATAGATGTAATAGACATTTAAGTTTATGCGAGAAAGATCTTAATGTATTTCTAGTTCTAACAATAACATCAGGCCCCGTGCTTATAAACCTTAAAGTCTTGACTTTAATAAAGTCCAGACTTTAACGTCATGGCAACGCCATTCAAATAGCATTACGTTAAAGTCTGGACTTTATTAAAGTCTAGACTTTAAGTTTTATAAGCACGGGCCAGGTGTTTTTGGTAGCAGTCTCAGTACTTTTAACAAACTTTATTCTTACAGTACTAAATTAAACCTTTGTTCTATTTACACATAGTATTACAAGTACAGCTATATCTAGACATTTTTATATAAGCAGTGCTTATGGTTTGAAAAATCGATGGTGAGCAAGAAACTGCTCTTCTGAAATTATGTAGGAGAGCAATTGCTCACAGTGTAACAATTCACAGTAATTTGAAGTAAATATATTAACGATATCGGCGCGTGACGAGGCGAGCAGTTTTTCGCCCATGTGGAAATAGATTTGCGCGAGCACACGCGAGCGGGAGCAATTGCTCGCGTCAAACCTTAAGGACTGTATAAGTATATATCCATGTGATATTTTCAGTATTGATTCACATGACTGTTTATTACATGTATGTACTTTACTTATACCTACTGACAAATGTTAATTTCTGTGGTCAGTTCTTACATACATGTACATGTACATGTATATGCAAAGATATTTATATTGACAGATTTGTTTATCATACAACTGTACAGGTACAATGTTCATCCTTTCTTAATTTTAGTTCACTACATGTATGATACAACAATATTATACATGTAGTATGAAATTAACAGTAAAACGAGTTTGTGAATTGTTTCATTTTTATGATACCTGCTACCAGGGCACAATATTTCATGCAATCTATCTTTCTTTTTACTTGTCAATTTAATGCAACTTCAAATTCACTTGAACCACCAATGGGTTACATGGTGAACTGTTAGTTACGTATTGAACAATTAAAAAGTTAAAATATTAGGATCAGCAGAATTTTATTCACATATTCCAAATATTTAGCTTTCAAAATACTACTGGTACCTCATGACAGAACCATTTTGTTTAAAATAAAATAACTACATGTAGGTTAAGATTAGCTAATAATTACCGTTATATCTATGATTTTGAAATATTGTCCCCATCTGTACAGGGCCCCATTCCACGAAGCAATCTTAGCCCTAAGATCACCTTAAGTGCTAAGATCGCTTTGTGGAACGGGCCCAGGTACATTAAATTTTATGGTACCTTGGGAGTGAGATGTAAATTAGTAATAGAATCAATTGCTCTTGATGGATTAATTTAGGAAATTTTTCCAGTCCTGACCAATGCCCCATGTACATCAAAGGCTGTCAAAAGCCATCGGACATACATGTAAGGCTGGTAGGTACAGGGTTTGCAGCCTACTACTGGCTCCCACCTAGAGTTTTAACGACTTAATGGGTAGGTGTAAGACCACTACACCCTTTTCTCTCTCTCTCTCACAAACCACTAACAACTAACCCACTGTCCTGGACAGATATCACAGATAGCTGAGGTGTGTACCCGAGACCGTGTGCTTGAACCGTAACTGGATACAATGTATATAGCTTGAAAATAAGTCGAAATTTTTTTTAGTAGGAAGGAAAAAAAATATTTAACGACGCACTCAACACATTTTATTTACGGTTATATGGCATCAGACATATGGTTACGGACCACACAGATATTGAGAAAGGAAACCTGCTGTCGCCACTTCATGGGCTACTCTTTTTGATTAGCAGCAAGGGATCTTTTATATATGCCATCCTACAGACAGGGTAGTACATACCACAACCTTTGATATACCAGTTGTGGGCACTGGCTGGAATGAGAAATAGCCCAATGGGCCCAATGACGGGGATCGATCCCAGACCGACCGTGCATCGAGCGAGCGCGTTACCACTGGGCTACGTCCTCCCCCCCCCCCCCCCCTGTGTTTAGTAGGAGTATAGATAGCAGCAGAAGCTTCTCTCTTTCTTGACCAAGTATCATTATAAATAATATATACCAAATATTGTTTAACAAATATTCCTTTCCTTTCATAATAGTATTAATACTTTACTCAAAAAAGTGTACCTAATAAATTTCATACTGCAAACATGTAGATGTGATAAGTTAAATATTAACTGTTTTTAAGGAATTCAACTCCATACATGTACAGGCCTTGGGAAAACTGAGAATGATTGTTTTATTTTCATGTCGATTGTGCATGTTTATTGTTTTCGTGTAAGTTATTTTTTTGTTCACATTAAATTTAGGACATCATTTGCATGGTCATGACAGGTTATACAAATGGAAATAGGTTATATGAATTTGTTTTTGCAAATGGGATGTGCAGCTATTCAGTTCTCAGAAGCCTTATGCATAGGAACGTGATGGTTTAGAATTCTGAGCATGAAACCTTTATGGTACTTGTGATACACAGTATTTACAGCACTGATTAAACTGTATGGATAGTAAATCAGTGAAGTGACAGTGTCATTGTTGAGATTTTATAATGGTATTTAAAGCTGCAGTTTTACATATACATGCTGGTACATGTACATGTACCTCCCATTCTTGTAACTTTGCTAATGCAAACCGGCCTCGGTGGTGTAGTGGTTAGACCATCGGTCTACAGGCTGGTAGGTACTGGGTTCGGATCCCAGTAGAGCCATGGGATTTTTAATCCAGATACCGACTCCAAACCCCGAGTGAGTGCTCCGCAAGGCTCAATGGGTAGGAGTAAACCACTTGCACCGACCAGTGATCCATAACTGGTTCAACAAAGGGTATGGTTTGTGCTATCCTGCCTGTGGGAAGTGCAAATAAAAGATCCCTTGCTGCTAATCGGAAAGAGTAGCCCATGTAGTGGCGACAGCGGGTTTCCTCTCAAAATCTGTGTGGTCCTTAACCATATGTCTGACGCCATATAACCGTAAATAAAATGTGTTGAGTGCATCGTTAAATAAAACACTTCTTTCTTTTTTTTTGCTAATGCAAAACACTTCGAAGCACAAAATGTAAACTTTTAATATTTTCATGTGCTCTTGTTATCAATGAATAAAAGTCTCATGACCATTTTTTTTCTTGTCGTGATGGTTTTATCTTGCTTTGGAAAAAACGTCAAAAGTCGTAATATAGCAGTGATGGCTTCAACTTTGCATATAGCTCAAAATTAGAGTTTAGCATTTACATGTATCTCCAATTCTCACAAAGTGTAAATTCTAGATCAGTGAAACGTGGTTTATAGTTAAATAAATGAATGACATTGTACATCTCAACCGGCCTCGGTGGCGTCGTGGTAGGCCATCGATCTACAGGCTGGTAGGTACTGGGTTCGGATCCCAGTCGAGGCATGGGATTTTTAATCCAGATACCGACTCCAAACCCTGAGTGAGTATTCCGCAAGGCTCAATGGGTAGGTGTAAACCACTTGCACCGACCAGTGATCCATAACTGGTTCAACAAAGGCCATGGTTTGTGCTATCCTGCCTGTGGGAAGCACAAATAAAAGATCCCTTGCTGCTAATCGGAAGAGTAGCCCATGTAGTGGTGACAGCGGGTTTCCTCTCAAAATTTGTGTGGTCCTTAACCATATGTCTGACGCCATATAACCATAAATAAAATGTGTTGAGTGCATCGTTAAATAAAACATTTCTTTCTTTGTACATCTCAATGCATTTTAAAAATATTTGAAATTATAAAAGAAACGTTTTATTGAGTATTTTTTAAAGTTTAATTTTTAAAACATACCTTGAGATTGACATCTGTGGATGTAATTACATGTATCAGCAACACTGAATACATATTTGGTAAATAAATCATTTAGCTCTGTGGCATTCTTGTATAAAACAACATCACTGGAGCACATGCATCGATTAATTAATCATCGGCTATTGGATGTAAAACAATTGTAGTCTTGTAGTCATCAGAGGGAACCCGCTACATATTTCCCAATGCAGCAAAGGATCTTTTATATGCACTTTCCCACAGACAAGAAATCACATACCACAGCCTTTGACCAGTTGTGGTGAACTGGTTGGTATGAGAAAAACCCCAGTCAGTTGAATAGATCCACCGAGGTAGTTCGATCCTGCGACACAAGCACTTCAGGCAAGCACTCAACTGACTGAGCTAAATCCCGCCCTCTTGTGGTATTGATTCACATGAAATGAGTACAATACCTGTAGTTTTTAAAGGGACATTCCTGAGTTTGCTGCATTTTAAGATGTTTCCGAAAAATAAAATATTTCTACAATTAAAGTTACATATTAAATATATTTTCTTGTTTAGAATATCAGTGTCTGTATATTCAATGTGTTTTTGGTCGTCTTAATATTTATAAGAAGCCCAAACTTGATTTTGTATTCAAATAATTTCGTACGTACAAACAAATATATTTTAGGAAATAAAATGAAATTTAACCTAGTACAAACGATCAGAAACACATTTAATATACAGCCACTAATATTTTATGTAATTACAATTGTTAAAAAAGTCTCTGTTAGTGGATAACATCTTAAAAATTGCAGCAAACTCAAGAATGTCCCTTTAATAATCATTTGTACAGTGTATAATTGATATTCGTTGGTTGATGTAAACTAATCATTAGGACTTTTTCAGAATTGATCATGTTGGGGTGTGGGGCAGTAGACAATTGTTATATATACTCACCACATATCCAATTAAAACCCCCAAAACAAGATGTTTGCATCAGTGAAAAAGCAGTAGACCCACCATGCCTAAACAATTAATTATGGTGCCTTGATCCTTCACCCCACTGATGATAAATTCTAGAACTTGTGACAAAATTTTAAACTGAATTCCATGCATATATTATTCAGTGGCATGAAACTATTTGACTGGCACCATCTTCTTATAATTATGACACAATCTTCTTACATTATAACACATTCATCTACAGGGTCATAGCTTGGATTTTTTGTGTGTAGGGGCAGGTGAATTCTTGGAACGGACGCACATGGAAGGTGTTAGACTTTAGGGGGTCCGGGGCATGCCCCCCAGGAAATTTTGAAATATAAAGGCTCTGAAATACCATATTGGGGAGGTTACAGGATTTTTTATTGCCCCACCCCCACCCCCACCCACTGCTAGCTATGGCCCTGATATTATATTGTTATTAGGTGCAAAAACCAAGTGGTAAAGTGCTTGCTTGATGTGCGGTCGGTGTGGGATCGATCCTCGTTGGTGGGCCCATTGAGCTATTTCTTGTTCCAAACAGTGCACCACGACTGGTACATCAAAGGCCGTGGTATGTACTACCCTGTCTGTGGAATGGTGCATATAAAGAATCCTTGCTGCTAATTGGAAAGAGTAGCTCATGAAGTGGCGACAGCGGGTTTCCTTCCTCAATAACTGTGTTGTCCATAACCATATGTCTGACGCCATATAACTAAATAAAATGTGTTGAGTGCATCGTTAAATAAAACATTTCCTTCCTTCTTGAACATAAAGCACTACATGTATTACCATTTTATAACACAGTAAATGTAAAGTTTGTTTGTATGTTTTATACAATAGTGTTGTTGCTGTTGCAGGTGTAGGCAGTGATGCGGTGACACCAGATGATGATGAGGATGCCGATGGGCAGGCAGTTGATCCTTGTCAACAGAAACCCAAGGTAATTAATTACGTAAATTAATTAGTCTCTCTAACAGTCAAGGTGGGATGTTGATGTAGGTCAGTGGTCGAGTGCTCACCTGAAGTGGGATGGGCTGTAGGACTGATCATTCAAACTGTGGTATGTGCTGTCCTGCCTGTCTGGTCGAGCACTCACCTGAAGTGGGATGAGCTGTAGGTCTGATCATCCAAGCTGTGGTATGTGCTGTCCTGTCAGTGGTCGAGTGCTCACCTGAAGTGGGATGAGCTGTACGACTGATCATCCAAAATGGTATGTGCTGTCTGTCAGTGGTCGAGCACTCACCTGAAGTGGGATGGGCTGTAGGACTGATCATCCAAACTGTGGTATGTGCTGTCCTGTCTGTCAGTGGTCGAGCACTCACCTGAAGTGGGATGGGCTGTACTGATCATCCAAACTGTGGTGTGTGCTGTCCTGTCTGTCAGTGGTCGAGTGCTCACCTGAAGTGGGATGGGCTATAGGACTGATCATCCAAACTGTGGTATGTGCTGTCCTGTCTGTAAGGAAGTGCACATACAAAAAACCAAATCATTTGCTGTTTGTTTGTTAGGAGTAGTTTATGTGTTGGCAGCAAGTTTCTTGTATCACAGTCTGGATCACATGTTGAAACAACCATATGATGCCACATAGCTGTATAGTTTGTATTAAAGACAGAGCAACAAAGATTGGAATAAAGTTCATAAAAAACCCCAAGTAACAGACACGTTTATGTCTATAAATATTATATAAGTATAATTTTGAATGTGGGAAGATGTAAACTATTTATAGAGTGGCTTTGGGTAGTGTTTGCAATTTTTGTTTAGTTTTTCATATTAGACCACAGTAAACTTGTTACAGTGCGAGTTTGGTAAATGTTTAGTTTCTGTTTGTGTTCAGTGATAAACTTGCAATATAAAATTGTTACAAATTAAAATATTCGTTCTTTAGATCACCTATATTGAGTAGACAATAGAACATTTTTATAACATTTTTTATTCATAGCCTTAGTATTTTGGTGTGTGTCAGATTCATGTAATACTTTATTTATTTAATCACATTTCTGTTTCAAATATAAAACCAAATTCACCTGCACACAAACATATCATCAATGACCTAAGAAAACCTTGTATTTGCATCTTTTATGCTTTTCAGGAGACAAAAAACCCTGTTTTGTTATATAATTATACAGTGTAACAAATATCTCTATAACATGAAGTATAAAGACTTTAATTATTCTTTGTTATAATTCTTAACAGCTATTTGTTACTTTGATTCAGCTGTAACAAAACAGGGTTTTTTTTTGTCTCCTGGAAAACATTAAAAAAATGCAGATATATGAGTTTTCTTAGTTCAGTGACTGTATACATGCATGTATGTGTCTATATTCACATACACATCTACACACATACATGTATATATGATTATTACAAAATGAAAATATAGCTGTATTCTTATTGGTCAAAAACCAGTCACGATGACCTTCCGTAAATAGTGATATTGCCCTAAGACGGTCCATCAAAAGTGATATTGCCCTGACCAATGAAAATAAAGATGAGACAAAATTCTGTGCAATTAATGAGTAGGCAACGTAATGCAACATCAACTGCTAATTCTAATGTAAACAAGCACAAACTTGTGGCAAAACGCTTTGCTGTCCTTTAACAAAAAGATAATATCTTTAGTCATACCGAGTTTAATTCCACAAATATGACAAAAACAAGGTCAGTAATCGTCAGATTGTGTAAGGAATATTTTGCAGATTTAGAAACGTACATGATACATCAAAATGCAGTTCAAATCGGCACTCTCAGGATTTTATGTTACAAATAAAAAAATGCATTTGGAGGTAATCAGTAACTGTTCAGTATAAATATATGTTCAGATTTATCACATTTTGTGTTTTATTTTGCTATTAGTATGATTTTGACACTATTGCTGGTTATAATGTCTCGAATTTGATTTTTGTCTTGGTAATTTTTCAACTGTTTATTACCGCATTCCTTTGTGTGTCATACAACGTCATAGGATTACGTGACATCACTAAATCCCATCAGTTTTAACGCATTGTGGGAAATTATAAGCATTGGCGTATTTCGATTCTAATAAACAAAGCAAGAATGTGTGAGTGTTATGGATGACATTATGTAATAAAACAATTATTGACCACATTTCGGGTAATATCATGTTTTATGGACCAAAGAAATTAATATTGACCGAGGTCCCATCACGAGGAATTTGTCAACGGCTGAGGTCAATATCAATTTCTTTGGTCCATAAAACATGATAGTGCCCTCAATGACAGTCAATAATTGATAAGTATACTTACACATACATGTACATATACAAATATACATATATTGCATATGTTGAGATTTCAAAGTTTACATTGATTTGTCAGAATGTGAACCTCGCGTCTGATGTGAGTATTATGGATGGATTTAAAAAACACAACAGATGTGTGTGTGTGTGCAAAGCTTTTGACTTAGAAAAGTAACCATATTTAAAGTACCTGTGTGAACTTAAAGAGCATTTAATTACTCTTTCTAATAAACCTTTCAGGCCTGTATGCAGGGAGGATGTGATGGGTGTGTAAGCACCCCCACCCCTAAATTACCAATGGTCCACTTATTTTCTATCAAATTTAAATAGCGTTACATAAACATTTTGGGGGGGGGGGGTTGACATTGTTGGTCCCATCACGAGGAATTTGCACCCCCATTAAAACTCCTGCATACGGGCCTGCCTTTAATTTCTGACTCTATCCTCTGTCCAGCTCCTTTAAAACATACTGAATTTAGCAATAGCAGTCTTGCTTGCATCATCTCAGTTTATTATCATTTTTAATGGTCCTTACTGTTATTTCCAATACCTTAAATTGATAATATTGTCATGCAATGATGAATAGTGTATGTCATTATTATACAATGTAAATACATGTAGTACATTACTGTAAATATTTTCCAGATGAATAATGTAAATAAAAACAGTGATCTTAAACATTTACTTATATATACATGTACACATGTATTCAAAAATGTATGTAGGTACATGTACATGTATTGCTGTAATTTGTAATGTCCTTGTTATTATTATTATTATTTTATTATTAAAGATAACACTACATGTGTATACACATACACAGCATGTAATACCTACATACATGTGTGTATATATATATATATATATGTATATATATATATATATTGTTATTACTTGATTTGGATTCAAGAATGTAATGGCATCTACATACATGTATGTGTTTGCCATTCTGAGTGTACAGTACATGTATGTTTGTGCATGCAGCATGGACAAAAAATATCTTACTACTGATAAGCTTGCACATTTTATTAGTTCCGGAGGGGACTATGGGTTTCATCTCTGTCCTGTCTTTCTTTGTCGGTCGGTCTGTTCATCTGGCTGTCCCACATATAGTTTTCCGGATGTTTGTTTTAGAATGCCTCGAGATAATATACTATAATAGATCACATTGGACTTTCATGACGATTAACCCATTTTGGACAGAGTAATGGTCTTTAAAACTGGGAGATATGAAAAACCCATTTTGGAGGTGTTTTTTTTGCAAAGCCTAAAAATATTAATATGAAATTTTTTAGATACCTTTATCATGTACTGTTACTGATCAAGTTTTAACTTTTATGGTGATTTACCCACTTTTCACAGAGGTATGGCCCTGGAATTTAAGAGATACACATGTATGAAAAATTGTTGGGTTCTGTAGGGAACATATATTGCTTTTAATTTGCAGTACTCTCAGAATGCTTGCTATCTTTGTTGATAAATGTAGGTTTTTAATATTTAGCCAAATTATATTACTTACATTTATTGATGCTGTAAATAATATACATGTACATGTACTATGACACACCTCATGATATGGGAAACTCATATCGCGATATATTGGGATACAAAAATTCTCATAATACTTATTTGTATACTTAAAGTTAAACAAAAAGGCAATAAAATAATTTGAATGGGGTATCTTATATGCACGTGCACATGCACATAAAGATGAGATTACAGTTAACATTAACACAAATATGCATGTTTGGACAGTACTATAGTACAAAATGTACTTCTGTATCTTTTGGTATCCATATTTGTTTGCAGGTATGCCTCAAAAATGCTTAATGAACTACATTTGTGCATGTGTTACAGACAGACACAAACATTTCCGTGTGTGGATATTTCAATTTTTTCTGTTTTCTTTTTGACCCGCATAATCTTCTGTTCGATACAAAAAGCATGTGCATGTGCATATAAGACACAAATATTAAACTTTATATATTATACATACTTGTCATGCTGACGTAATTCATCTGTTTACTGATTTTATATTAAGTACATGTACCATGTGTGTGCATATTGCCAGTTTTTCTCTTTTCCTTTTGACTCACATAATCTCCTGTTCCATGCATGTACACATGTAGATGATACAAAATGTGCATGTACATACATGGATAAGATACAAATAACTGTACATTGTATATATAAATTTACTTGTCATCCCTTACGGAAATAACTTATACAAACTTATAAGTGGAATATACTTTACTTATACGCCACTTATAAGTGGCCTATAAGTTACCCATATATTGGTATAAGTGAAGTATCAGTGTGTATAAGTATAAGTGAAAAGAATGGTTAACTGATACATCACTGATACTCCACATATATTTCACCTATAAGTGGTTTATCAGTGGTATAAGTGAACTGGAATTAAGACATTTTTTGTTTGTTTCTATAAGTGAAATATAAGTAAACTATTAGTTTGGAGATAGTCCTTTTGCAAAGGAAATGATGTGTTCCAAATGAACGGGAAAAAAACTAAGTCCAAAACATTTTCATGGTTATTTTTTAAAAATTCATAACTTCTCACAGGATTTATCAAATTCATTGGGAACAGTGGCTAAACAACCAAACATACATGTAACAGAATTTGATAGTATTTCCAATAATAATTTTTAAAATTATTAATATTAATATTAATACACATGATGCTATATGATTATAATTATCCCATGCTACCTCCCCACTTAAATAGACCCTCCAGACTCACCACCTGTCACAATAAATATCTGTAAAATTATAGCTGTAGGGCAGAGGGGTGTAGATGGGGGTGGGGGTGAGCTCCATTTCAATGTTTATTACAGTATGGATTTATTTTATCTATTAATAGTAATTTGTATTTACATATAAAAAAAAGTTAATTAACTTTAAAAAGAAAGAAAAACAAAGACAACAACAATGACATCAAGAATTCAGATGGAACAAGGGATTATTATGAGAGGTGCAAAATCCTGAGATTAATAGCCTTGCCATGGTGCAACTTCAAAAGGACTTAATTCAGATACCACTGTGTGGGTCTCCAGTCAGTAGGAGGAAACTACAGAAAAAACCCAAAATGGCGGCACCTGGACATTTTCTTTGTGCACATGTGTTTTGTTAAGACTATACCTCATGTCCGTGGAACAAGTCTATCATACAGGAAAACTAATTTGGTAAGTATATGACTACATGTAGCACCTATTTTTTAATTTTAACACTTCATGTTTTTCATTTAAAAACCATGCATTACAATCATTGTTGGATTTTCAAATAGACAAAATGGCGGCATTCCTTTGTCTGATAAATTCTTTTCATTTATGTTAATGCATGTGCATAGACATTTCATTTAGTGAATACAACTATAGTTCAAACTATAGTGCTGATTATAGTTATTTTGTCACATAAAGGTTTGGTGTTGTTAAGTAATTAGTAGTAATTAATTAAAATATACTTGTGGTTTCCCCCTGTTACCAACAAACATGATTTTTCTTTCTTTTTTTATGTCAAGGCAAATTTTAAAGTTTTTAAATCCATATGATCAATTAATAGCTTGGAAGTATTAATAAGTTATAATTTTTAATCAATATAATTTTTATCATTGTGACTATAGGAGCAATGGAGGAACATTTGTGCCATTGTACATTAAAACAGTTTATGTGATAAAGCCAACTTGAAAAGCATCATATATATATATATATATATATATATATATATGTATTTTGATTAAATGAACTAAAATAATTTATGTAATGTTCATCAACTTCTGCAATTCACAAACACTGGAAGTCTTTAGATATCACCTTACAAAGGGATTACACAGCTCCACTAATTGGGGCAATAAAATGTCTATAGGAGAATGGGAGATGTCACCTGATTACTTTGTACCTCTCTTATCAAAAGGATGTGTATCTCTACTTCTAGCAGACTGGGAGTAATTAATTTACTTCACACAGTTCTAATTAAAAGCCCAAGGGAAATGGGGGCAGTTGTAATGACTGACATTTTAAACAGTAACATGAAACATATTTGTTAGCTTTTATGTTTGCTTAATACACATATTAATTTTTATAAGCCCAATCATTGCATGTTAATATCATTTACATTAAACTGTTCTAAAGTCAGAATACCTAGTGTTTTGTTCAGAAAAATAAAGATGCTACAGAGAACACCAAAAGAAAAACCTAGAGTCATCATATTTTTTTTACAAAATGCAAAATTAAAATGGATGTTTTCATTTATTCACCAGTTATAATATATCTCCAGATACATACATGTTGTAATGATTCATGTACTGAACAAATCAGTCTGACTGATGTTTTATTAAAGTTGATCATCCAGCTTTAATATCCTCAACATGTACATACAAATACATGAAACTTATGGAAACATAATCAGTTGAATCAGAGAAATTTATAAACAGTTATTACTTATTTGCATGATTCTTTCTAGTAGTTTCCAGAACTTAAGAGTTTAAAAATATATGTATATACATGTGTATTTTATTTTCTGGTTTCTTCTTAATTAAAATTAAAGTTCAACATTGAATATTTCAAAGTCTGTTTTAATACAAAAATTAATGTTTATTCTACAGATTTGATTAAATATTTTTTTAAACTATTATTTTTAGAAGTAAAATTGAAAATTTAACTGAAAGTTAGTTTTTTCCTGAAGTTTTGATTCCCCACATCTGAAACTTGGTAGGCTGTGATTCTCTAACTTAGTCTTTAAAAACTAATAGAAAGAACTAAATGTTTACATTAAACAATTGCTAATTACATAACAGATCTATTCAGACTATATGAAATATTTTTTTCTTTTGCAGAATCCCATCTGAATGTTGGATGACATATATCAAGATGGCACTGAACAAGACATAACTGAAAAAAAGGGATGTGAGAGAATCCAATCTAACATTTAAAAATAAATATTCATTTATATTATTTATAAAATATTTCTTTGCATATACTGTTCAGATATACATGTATTAGTGGGTCACTTCGGGAAGAATGAAACACCACTTTGTTAATAGACTATTGTGCTTCAATTTTTATGTCTTGCTGACAGTTTACAGATATGGTGTGGAAGTGCTGTCATACTGTACTGGTGACATAAGAATAATAACTTTTTCAAACAATTATATGAATTAAATGGGTCATGGGAATTCCCATGGTATTCATGGATTTTGAACCTGTTGTTTCACTCTTCTTTTTTCTTTTCTTTTTTCTTTTTCTTGACAAAACATTTGTTACCAGTTGGTAGCTTGACCAAAATTAGTGTCCATTTCTGTGGGTGGAGATAGGGTCAGTCGCATTATAATACAAAAATTACCTAAGAATATTGAAATTTGGTCTCCAGAGACAGATTGCTGCCTAATTTCATTTGTTTAATGATGTCACCAGAGTACTGATTAGTTCATCACTGGCTACTGGATGTAAACAATTAAATTGATAATTAATTCTGACCCATAGTATTCAGAGGAAGCTCTCTACATGTTTCAAAAGCAGCAAGTCATCTTTTATATGATCTTACCTCAGACAGGACAGAACATACCACAACCTTTGATATTCACTTATATTTCACTTATACTTCACTTATACAGCGTTTTTATAAAATATCAGTGAATCACTTATACTTCACTTATACAGCAATGTTTGTAAATATCAGTGAATCACTTATACTTCACCTATACTTTACTTATACAACAGTTTCTGTTAAATATCAGTGAATGACTTATACTTCACTTATAGTGGGGGTTTTTAAAAATATCAGTGAATCACTTATACTTCACTTATATTTCACTTATACAGCATTTTTTTTAAAATATCAGTGAATCACTTATACTTCACTATACAGCAATATTTGTAAATATCATGAATCACTTATACTTCACCTATACTTTACTTATACAGCAGTTTGTGTTAAATATCAGTGAATCACTTATACTTCACTTATACCTGGTACTTCACTTATAAGTCACTTATATATATCTAACACTTCTGTTAAATATAAGCGAATGACTTACACTTCACTTATATATATGGTTAACGCTTCACTTATAGGTCACATATACTTTGTATAAGTGATACCTCATTTGCATACAAAATCCTAATCATTTACTTATAAGTCACTTATACTTGAAAAGTATTAACGACTTATACTTCACTTATAAGTGAAAAATATAAGTCATTTCGGTAAGGGATGCTGAAGAAATTCATTGACTAATTAATTTAAGCTTAATTTAAGCTTCTAGCTTACATGCAGGACAGTAATTTACTTTTTATGCTAATTATTATAATAGCTTTTTGCTTAAATTTAGATATAATGTTTTTCATTTTAATTCAAGCTTTTTTTAATTATATATACACTTACAGAAGCAAGAATATGACCCTTTTTAATTTTAAACTTATTTATGTCAAGTTAATTTTAAATTGATATGAAGTTCATTGTCATTAGCAACATTCACACATTATGATTGTTGTCATAATGAATTGACCAAACAAAAATGCATGCTTGCGGCAAGGTTGTCGCAAGGTACATGTAGTTACAACCTTGTTACAAGATTGTACAAGCAATGCAAGCTATCTGCAAGCTAACATTTAGCTCACATAAGGTATTCTGTAAGCTTCCCGCAAGCATATTTTCATTTTGCAAGCTTAAATAATTGATGCATGCTTGCGCAAGCTAGCTGCATGCTTGCTGCATGCATATCTTCAACTCGCTAGCTTCCCGCAAGCATGTTTTCATTTTGCAAGCTTGCTGCATGCTTGCTGCACAGTATTAACAAGCGTGTGGCAAGCTTTTTACAACCTAGTTGCAAGCATGCAAGAAAAGCTTGCAACAAGCTAGTCGCATGGTTGTAAAAAGGTTCCAAATACTAGCTCAAAATGCAGTAGTTATGCAGTTGTTGCAAGGTTGTTACCAGCTATTTAATAAGCTTGCAATTTTTGTTTGGTAGTGACCTAAATTGAATTGTGTGGGAAGGTGTTATGTCACAAGATTCTGTGATGTCATACAAATACATTTGGGATTTATTCGATTTTATGTAAACTAAAACAAAAGAATGTGCAAAGTGACAGAACTTTTGCCAGGTGTACATTAATATGCTTTGATTGGCCAAGTACAATTATTTTATTTGAAATTTAGCACTACATTTACAAAACTAATTTTCAAAATCAATAGAAAGGCATAATTGTTTTCACTCAATTTGACGTGTAAGTGGGGATTACTTATATTATTACTACATTGTATTATATATTATTTTTTCACATCATTTACTTAACACAACAAAATCAGAAATGATATCTAATTACATGTGTTGAAATTGTAATTACCGGTAGATGTAAATCTGTTGACGTTAGACTACCTGAACTTCAAAATTCACTTGAATCAGTTTCTAACTTTGCTTTTGATGTTGCATATATATTTATATACAAGAAGTGTTATTTAAATTATGACAGATAATCTTTTGCTTGTTACCGGCCTTGGTGGCGTCGTGGCAGGCCATTGGTCTACAGGCTGGTAGGTACTGGGTTCGGATCCCAGTCGAGGCATGGAATGTTTAATCCAGAGACCGACTCCAAACCCTGAGTGAGTGCTCCGCAAGGCTCAATGGGTAGGTGTAAACCACTTGCATCGACCAGTGATCCATAACTGGTTCAACAAAGGCCATGGTTTGTGCTACCCTGCCTGTGGGAAGCGTAAATAAAAGATCCCTTGCTGCTAATCGGAAGAGTAGCCCATGAAGTGGCGACAGCGGGTTTCCTCTCAAAATCTGTATGGTCCTTAACCATATGTCTGATGCCATATAACCGTAAATAAAATTTGTTGAGTGTGTCATTAAATAAAACATTTCTTTCTTTCTTTCTTTTGCATATGTTAATTGCAAAAGTACATTGTATCTATATTTAACTCTATACTAGTAATTTGCATATGTTATACTGTCCATCAGTGGGCCCAATGAGTTATTTCTCATTCTAGCCAGTACACCACGACTGGTATATCAAAGGCTGTGGTATGTGCTGTCCTGTCTGTGGGCTGGTGTATATAAAAAATCTCTTGCTACTAATGCAGATTTTTTTTAGCGGGTTTCCTCTCTAAGACTATATGTAATAATTACCAAATGTTTGACATCCAATAGCCGATGATTAATAAATCAATGTGCTCTAGTGGTGTCGTTAAACAAAACAAACTTTATTTTATACTGTTTCAGGTGCGCAACATCTATTTCAACGATGGAGTACGTCGTATTGACTACATCTTGGCATGGGACGTGAAGACGAAGAAACAAGAGGAGAGTCAACAGGCGAGGGAGATCTTTGAAGAGAACCTCCTAAAGGAAGGACTGGAGATCGAACATGACTTGGTTTGTTGTTGCTAATGTAGAGCTGTATATAGGGAGTGCAATGTTAATACCACAGGTGTATTTGAAATAAATAACAAAAACCCTATATTTTCACTACATACCAGTACACGTCTCAGAGATTTATTCAGAAATTTTCGGCCGAGTCCCATGTCTAAAGAGATTGGGAAACTTAACACAATTTTATCATAATTGTGTATTTATTTAGGACATTGAATGATGGCAATGCACTATTATTAAAAAATAATTGATCAAAAGAGACAATCACAAAAATATTTACATCTTCTCATCAAATACGGAATTTTCAGTGTCATTTGCTTTTAGGAAGGGGGCTATGTTTGGTACATGTACTTCAGAATGCTTGGATTAATCCCTTTGTCTTCAGTAATAGTAAACAACAAAAAAGATATTGTAATATTGAGATGAATAAAACTATATTTGGATATAATATGGTTCAATCTGTTTTCTTAGACATCATCTAGGATTCAAAACGGTTGTATTCCTTGTTGACACATGCATATGATAGTTTACTAATGTTTTTTTAATTTGAAGATTGGCAGTCATTATTTTTTTGTTAATGTGTATATCAAGAGTAAAAAGCATGTGCCGAACATGCATACAATATATCCTTATTAGTATCTTTACTTGACCAACCTAAAAAAAGATAATAATATGAATTATTGTTATGATCTTTTATTGATCATGATTTCCTTTAATATAGAAAGTCAACTCTAAATTATTCTTAATCTGTCACATTTATATTTGGTTTTAAATTATACATATGTTTGTAAATATCTGTGATATATTTGCAGAGAGGCACGGAAAGTCATTTCCTGAAAATCCATGCACCAATTAAGTTGCTGTGTCGCTATGCCGACCTTCTCAAGATCCGAATCCCAATGAAACAGGTGAGATTAGGTTATTTGTAGATCTGCTGATTTTTCTTGCATGCCAAGACATTGCTTAATGTAGAAAGTACATTATAGAGTATCATAAATATTCATGAAGCTTCTGCCAAAAATATATTCCATATTTTAGCTTTCTGTATAAAAAATGAATTGTATATGTAGTTACATGTAAATGGCTTAGAAAAAGAACTGCCAAGGTGGTGGAAACTTCTAGTCCTTGAATGAAGTTACATTTGACTGAGTTTATAGGATGAAATTTCAAACAGCAATGATGTAGTTTTGATATCCTTATTTGGTATGTGAAGGGATGAGACGGTACATGTCATGTTCTATTTTAATTATGAATGGCGGTTACTTTTCCCCATCCAAGGTTGGTGCAATTTATTTAAACATTTTAATTTAAAATTATGTTTATTGATTCATAACTCTTAAGGTGAGTTTGGACAGGATGTAACTCAGTTGAAGAGCACTCACATTATGATTGCCCGATTGCCCTTGCTGGATTTTGGTTTTCCTCTGTCCCAACCAGTGCACCATCAATGGTACATCAAAGACTGTGATGTGTATTGCCATGTCTGTGGGAAAGTGCATATAAAAGATCCCATGTTGCTTTATTGATAAGATTAGCCTTTTTTCTCTTAATATTTTTGTCTCTATTGACTACCTAGTCAGTGGGCCCATTGGGCTATTTCTCATTCCAACCAGTATATACCACGACTGGTATATCAAAGGCTGTGGTATGTGCTATCCTGTCTGTGGGATAGTGCATATAAAAGATCCCTTGCTGCTATTCGAAGTGACAGCAGGTTTTCTCTCTCAATATCTGTGTGGTTCTTAACCATATGTCTGATGCCATATAACTGTAAATAAAATGTGTTGAGTGCGTCGTTAAATAAAACATTTCCTTCCTTCCTTCCTCTATTGACTAAATTTAGAAAAATAAACATCTTAAACACTACTCATAGTTTCAAACAGACTTAGGTGTCATTATGCAAAATACTCTTTCCTTCCTTGTAAGGTAAGGTGTTGAGTCATTAAAAAGCTAAAAAAATAATTTAAATATAGTGAGCTAAAAAAAAAGTGCAAATATAGTAACTCACTTCTTCCAAGTTACTGAGTTATGCTCTGAATATCTTACAGTGAATTATTATATAACTGAACATTACTGCAGTTAGCTTGTTTTAGCATTGACTAGTCAGTAGAATGTTCATCATCACAAAGCCAGAACATTGCACTTCTAGTGAATATGAGTAAATTTGTCACACGAAAATAACAACTATTCATAGACCAAAATCACTTACAAAAGTCATTTGTGCTTAAGCTGTAATCTTGCTTTTGCAATCAATTAATAAAGCAAAGCTTGGATTGCTGATGGTGACAGAACATTTCATATTTTATGTATTAAGGAATTGTCAAGACTGAGTAGGTATTATTAGTGTTTCTTCTGACTTCAGTGTATATTATTAATTTAAAATTAATCTCACAGTTATCACATGTATCCCTTGGAAAAAGTTTATGTTTTTCTTTAAATAATTTTTAAAATTGTTTTTGTTGTTTACTCTTGGATGATCTTTGAAAATTGATTGTTACATGTAGGCTTGATTAATAGTTAAACTTTGTTGTTAAATCCCTTGTTATAATTAGTAACCTGTATCCAGCTCAACTTCATTCAAGTTTATTTTGTTATACATGTATTAGGGTATAAGCTGGGCCCAAACAATTATTGGCAAATTCTGGAGTTGAAGTATATCGGTCACCTGATCACCTATACATGTAGCTCCCAACTGGTTTCAGTTTGACTCATCCAGGAGCCCGGAACTTTTACATATCATTTCAGCTCAATAAAAAACTGTTTTTTGTTTCATTTTCAAATTAACATTTTGGTGATTTAAACATAAAAATTGATTCACCAAATTGATCTGTTAATTGGCATTTGAAGATTTGGTAAGTGGCAGCTTAAACCCTGCATGTATGGTGACATCTGAATGTTTATTTTAATTACTCTCATTGCTATTATATTTCTTAACTAAATTTTAAGAATAATTAAAATGTATTTTCTTCATAGACACTAGCTCTTCAGCATATCAAGGACAAATATGAAGACTGGGAGGTTAGAACCCACTTTAATTTGTTTTCATATTACATAACTTTAACACTGATTAATGCTCATCTAATACTTGATGTACAGTCTGTTACTTTTAAACACTAATTTGTGCTTTATCTTTAAGATCTTTTATACTGACATTTTAAGCTGTGTTTGTGTTTAATAGTCGGGATGACACAAACAGGGTTTTATCTCTCAAATGTGACTGAGAATGCAGATATAATTTTCATTTTTAAACTAACAAAGGTTATGTGGCAGGGAACATTTTTGCTTTAAAAATCTTGATTAGCTACATATCTGGTCAATTGAATATTGATTAGCAACTACTGTTTAATGTTTTGAAATTGTGTAGAGATTTCTGAAACTTGTGTAGGAAATCGCGACGTGATACTAAACAAAATGTTCCTGTGTCGACACAGAGGCTTTCTTAGATTGCTCAAATCTTAATTTTGGTGAAATACTTTACTTGAATTTAATACTGTTATAAAAAGGATATTATTGCACTAGGTTATGTTTTATTTATTCATGTTTTAACTAATATTTTGACAAAATGTCTGCTTTTCGGGGAACTAAGATCAGTCTAGAATAAGGGAGATAAAGCTCTAAATATGTTGTCTTTAATGCTTCTTTAATTTTATCTTGATCTGTTTTACGGTTTCCATATTTATTACTCTGTATATGCCATATTAAAAAAACAGTAAGATGTACCAGTAACTGTTTTAAAAGGCTGAAGTACTATAATTCTAACGTTAGAAACAAAAGTGCCATGAAACTAATATTCATAATATTGTTTTAAACGATACTTTGAATCCAAAATTTATATTTTCCAAATAAAGTTGACTATTGTTTGATTTGCTATAATATTAAAAAGATAACAAGTGCATGACATAAAATGCCTGTGTGACATCATGTTTTGAGATAAAGTATAAGAAAATTAGCAAATTTTGTTTGAAAACATATATCCAAATGTGTAGCTGTGATACTACTTCATGTAGGTATAAACATTAATCTTTATTTGGTAAAAAATAATGGCATATACATGAGTAATGTATTCTTACGGCAATACCACATGATATGAGTGTCTTGTATGAGAATAGCCATGAGAATAGCTGATTGTGATAAGACAAACATTACAATTTCATCGGTTGCTGAACAATTGGCTATTTTCGTAGGAGACACTCCTGTTGTGTGGTGTCGCCTTTACAGGTACATGTAGTCTAGTTGCTTTTTCGTGTAGCTTCAGCTATATTTTCTATATGAAATTATGCTTTCTTTCATCTGATTTAGAAATAAGTTGCTTCAGTGTAATAGCACTAAGTTATAACGAGTGACTTTACATCAGATTGTAGTAACTTTAGTTATAGTATACAATGTATGTAGATTTATATTTAAGTTTTTATAAGTAGACCTAAATTAAACAGTTTAATTATACTGTTTTTCTTTATTATATTTTAATATTACCAGATGTAAACTTTTATATTTTATTTAATATTATAAAATATTTTGGAAAAAAGAGAGATAATTCCTTACAATTCAGTTTTTACTTAATGGAATAAATTGATTTTATATTACATCCAATTTTGACCTGTTACTTGTCTTTGTGTTGTGCAAGCTTTCCATGGTGTATAATTTGATTTTCTTGACTTGATGCTTTCTTTCAGAGGGTTGCAATTTTAATAAACGTGAGACTCGGGTCTTAAGATTTGTGTATGGTGGAATGGAAAATTATTCAAACAATCCACAAATAAGATCTAACGACTTAAGGTGTAAAGTGGGTGTGCTTGGCTCAGTTTTAACACATTAACTTTGCTAAAAAACCTCAATCAGCTACATGCACGTGACCGTATAATATTATGTGGAATTTTAAAAACAAAGAGTTCAGTCTGAACTAAAGATTACTATACCTGCATGTAGAGTAGATCCAGTGCATGTGGGTTTGTTCAAGTCTAAACTTTACTAAACCAGGTAAGTTGAAAGGTTTTAATGGTAATACAACATCAAAACTTACTTACCGGTATTACAATTAACAGTAGAAGTGAAAACCAAAAGAACAGTCGGGTATGCATGTTCACAATCTAAGCAACATTGTCACTCTTAGTAGTACAAAATGTGTTATTTTAAATAGTTCATTTCTTCATAGTACAGGTCAAAATATTTAAATACCCAATAGTTTCTTCATTAATATTTTTACATTATCTTCTGGAAATTTTAGCGGACAATTGAAATCGCGGTGAGCTTATAATTTTATTTTTTAATAAATTGTTTTGTAACTTTTTTCCCTTTTTATGGATATATGTATCTGTGTGAATACTGTTGTCTTGTACAAACCTTATACAAACCTGATAACTAATAATTTAATTACCACAGTTAATAGATGTGATTTTGAATGCAGATATACCTGTACATCTGAGTCTTGTAACCTTGTAGGTGGATGAGAAAACTTGTTATGTGAAAAGGAGGAAATGGGTATGATCACGACCCGTGGTTTTGGTTACATTTGTGTCTCATTGTGCTAGAAAACAATAATGTGCACTTTGTTGCCGATTTTGCAGTCATAAACTTGCTTGAGTTTCAAGCTCATTTTCATGAACATTTCATGCCCATACGTTTAATTGTGTTCAGCATGCTTATATATCATGCACTGAACTTGACCCCGCTTTATAGTTACATGTATGTTAACTCGGGTTAAAGAGTTACATGATTGTATAGTTGGTGTGACTCGGCTATCTGTTTGGTTCATGTATATAATAATGTAAGTTTACATTTGATAAAATATATTACCCTAATAACAAACATTTTCCACATGATTGTCTGAGATATGGAAATCAATATGCATAGTTACTTGTTTTTGTTTGAGTAAATGTTTTCCTTTTGTTTATCTTTGATTATATCAGTGTTGTGTGTGTGCACGCACGTGTGTGTGTGTGTGTTCATTTGTCTGTGTGTCTGTGTATTTGCTTGTAGGTTTGCATATTTTACCTTTAGAGTTTTCTTGTTCTTGTCCTTATGCTAAAATCGACTTAAACACAAGGTGTTTGTTGTGTGTGCATGCATGTGTTATGCATGCATGCATGTTGTGTGTGTGTTAAATGATTCCATTTTCATTTTAAATTGTTAGTCCTTAAAACATTTTTTTTAAAGTTTGTCTTTATATACTTTGTATTAACAATTTTCATCTTTATATTACTTTAAACCCAACATTTATGAAATCAACATTTCATAAACTTTTAAGACGCATAATGATCAAACAACTGATAGGAGACATAAGTAAGTAATATTTCAACTTGAAATAACTGAGTCAGGTAAATGTATTGTTGCCACTCATTTGTGAACAACATCTGTACTACAATGTACGTATATTAAAGTAATAATTTCCTATGTTTTATAATGTTAGTTAACTCTTAAGTTGATTCACATATATTTTACCAACAGGTACATGTAGTAGGTAATCAAATATTCATTTACATGAAACATATTTGTGTTACTGGTGGGTTACATAATTTGAACTTACATTTTAATGACAGCACCTTTAAATATGTCCAGCTGATATAATAAATTTAAACAAAATAAAATGCAAAATATAAATATTTGTTTAAAATACACTTTATTTACTAAGTAAAATATCATATTTCTAGGGAAGTACTAGTTTTGACTGGTTGCATAGTATTACATGTACCTTCACTATTTAGTCAAGTTGCCTCATATCAGTTTGAAACACTTTTGAAATACATTGATCAGTATAGTGTAGTTCTTGTAACCTGCTGACTGTGGGTGTTAATTTAAGAACACAAGAGTTTCCCACATAATTGATTTGTACATGAACCTCATGCTACATGATGATACATGAACATAACAATAGTTTATATAATATATAGTGCGCTGATGTTTTGTCTAAATTAAAAAATAAATCAAGAAAGGCACAAAATCTTACTTTAAGCTTTTAGTGTTACAGAAATGAGTAGTTGAATTTGTGCTAAAGCAGTTCTTAGAATGATATAGTTAGCTATGCAGTACAGGTAGTGTCCTCTTGGGTGTGTTATGTAGTCATGTAATTAGTACAAAACAGATTTTCACCACAACAATGAACTTGTACAATAAAATTCCATACTGTAAACAACATTGTATTTGGGCAAGAATTCAGTAAAATGATAGGCCCATTCATATTTGATCAGCCACATTTATTTGCAAGTCTGGCATTGATAGACATATAATTATGTGTATGTTTATATTAATTATATGTGTTTTAAGTATAGGGAATGTCTGAGTAACTCTCCATTCCTGAAAAATAATGCAGACAAGGCCACTAAATCATAATGTTATGTGAATATATGTTATGTATGGAGTTTAACACCAATGAATTTGGTGGGTTAATTAAGTAGGGTTTCATCTGTCCATTACTGTTGAGACAATACTGTTATTTCGCAGGTGTACATGCATTTTAATTGTAAAAAATAAACCTTGACAAAGATTTTCCCACCCTCCATTTGTTCATCACTCCATCCCTAGTATACCTAGTATATACTACTCAAAAGAATTTAAGTGTCAAAAATTTATAACCATATAAGTTTCAGAGTGTATTAGATTGATGATGTAAACTACACCAATTTTTTTATTTATTGTTCCATATTTACAAAAAACCACAAATAAACGTCAATGTATACAAGAAAGTCACATGACATGCTGTCAAAGTTGAAGGTTGTCAAACATGGATTTTACACATTAGAACATTCGTTTAATAGTGTGTGAATCCACCCCTGGCGCGAATACACTCGACACATCGTTGCCTCATGCTGTTGATCAGACGTCTGAAGAACTCTTGGGGAATGGCCTGCCACTCTGCCATAAGAAGTTGACCCAGATCATGAAGGTTGGCCGGAGGGGCATGGTTATCCCGAACTTTCCTGCCTTATTCGTCCCAGGCGTGCTCTATTGGGGCCAAGTCAGGCGAATATGCTGGCCAATCCATCCTGGTGATACCTTGTTGTCTGAGAAAGTCCATTACCACCCTGGCGCGGTGGGGACTGGCATTGTCATCCTGCAGAACTGTCCTGCCGCCAATCTGCTGAAGGCCTGGGAGAACCAACGGCCGGATAATCTCATTCAGATAGCGGATTCCATTCAGATTGCCATCCACCACATAGAGGGGGGTCCTGTGGTGGATAGAGATGCCGCCCCACACCATGACGCTGCCACCACCGAACCGGTGACGTTGTCTAACGTTAACGTCAGCGAAGCGCTCCCCAGGACGTCTGTAGACACGAACCCGACCGTCGTTGAACTGGAGACTAAACCTGGACTCATCAGTGAACATCACTCGACCCCACTGAACACGTTGCCACCGCAGATGAAGCATGCACCAGTGACGTCTGGCCGTTCTGTGACGTGGTAGGAGTGGTGGTTGAACAGCCTGGCGACGGCAGTGTAGATTATTGGCTCTCAGACGATTGCGTATGGTTTGATCAGACACTCGAGTTCCAGTCGCAGTCCGCAGATTGTCACGTAATCGGCATGCAGTGGTTGTGCGTTGACATAGAGCCATATTGGTGATGTAGCGGTCCTCTCTATTTGTAGTGCTTCGGGGTCTTCCCGAACGTGGACGATTTCGAACAGAATTCGTTGCTTGGTACCGTTGCCACAGTCGGCCAACGACACTCTGACTGACACCAAGTCTCAGAGCAACATTTCTTTGCATATTGCCATCCTGAAGCCAAGCAATAGCCCTTCCTCGATCTTCGATAGTCAGTTGAAGTCGTACCATTGTCGAATTTGGAGTGTGCACCGTACACGAACGCAAGCTCCAATTATACGGAAATTCAGCATTGGGAACATGGAATACACGTGCAAAGCGTGCAAATGAAGCGCTTTGTGAAAAAGCAAGTTATG
Organism: Gigantopelta aegis; assembly: GCF_016097555.1. NCBI lineage: Eukaryota > Metazoa > Mollusca > Gastropoda > Neomphalida > Peltospiridae > Gigantopelta > Gigantopelta aegis. Next base: position 58,649,509 of record NC_054702.1, read on the forward strand.
GGCACTTAGCTTTGCTTTCACCCTAATTTACGTGCAAATGTAAGCATGTTTTCGCCATTAGAACTAGTCCCACAGTGTTAATGACAGTGGATTTTAATTCATTTATGGGTTGCTTAGACCCACTTTCATCAAAATGGAACAATACCATGCGTGACATTATGGTCTAGCTAATATAATTGACATTCAGAAAATAATGTCGAAAATATCGTCTGACCCTTAAATTCTTTTGAGTAGTATATATTTTGGGATGTTACTGGTAAACCTAAACCTCCATTTTTTATGCATGCTTTTTTTTTTTAACCATTTGGTGTTTGTATAGTTAATATTAGTGATAAAAATAAGCAGAATATTTTACTAGTACATTTGACAAAATACATCTAGAAATCTACTTATCTGCCAATATTTTTACATATCCAAATAAATGGTTTGTTTTATTAAAGTACAAGGATGATGGTTTTGATTGCTCAGTATGAAACTGAATTAAACATTTTACTTGTCTCCTAGACAACCATTGAGGTACATTTTGCTTGTCTGAGCAGATTTTCACTGTCCAATGGACACAGTGCTTACATTTATTTCGAATGCTGACTATAATTATTTATTTATATTGAGTTGTTATGTTTTATAAATTTTATTATTATTTAAATATTTAAAAGAAATTAGGTTTTAATGTGGTATATATGTAGTAACAATTTTAAGTAAAACTAAAAATTACAGGTAAATATTTAATGGCACTTATAAAAACATTCCCAAATAAAATGGAAAATCATACTACCATAATCGTAATTACAAAATAAACAATGGTTAGTATTCTTTCATAATTCTTCTTTACACAGAATATTTGTATGTAATATGTATTTTTGTCATTCATAATTATACATTTTTCATTCTGTTAAATGTTATCATATTGTAATTAAGTATACATTTTCTTGAAAATACTCGAAGAAAATATATGACAAACAGACTTTGTTTTGGACACATTTGATCTCAGGTTCACATGTGTAAGATTAACAAGTGAAGAACACTTGAAATGAAATATGCTGCCATTTATTGACTTGGCTTTATTAGAATTACAAAATGACTTGAGGTATGTATCAACGAGAGAAGAAAGGAGTGTGTGTTTAACAGTCGGCAGGTAGTAAGTATGGTGCTTCCATGGGGCATCAGTCAGAATCATTGTGAAGGCTCTATTAGAAAAAACACACAGTATTTGTGCATACATGTACATGTATATACATACTGTTACACAGTCAAAGTAAAAATGACTTTTAACTTTTAAGAGTAATGTAGTATTGGTAGCAAACTTAATTATCTTAAAGGTTTTATATGATAAATATTTGTCAAACTACTCATTCAGAAGAAGAGGAAGAAAAATATATATGCTGTGTAAACAGAGTTGTAAAAGGTGTCATATATCAGTTATTATATCAGGATTGGAATATACAGTAAGTCTTAACACACAGAAATCATGCATTTCTATGAACATTTTAAACAGTATAACTACTTTCAGACACTATCAACACAAAGCATTAAATCGGAATATAATTTTTTTCCCCACAGAATCCAGTGAAGGGTTTGTCAACGCGTTTGTGGGCATCTATTGTTGGTTGTTTTCGCAAGTTCCTGACTCCTTTCCAACTGGACGAAAATGTACTGCCAAAGATCAAGCGGCAGTATACTTCTCCCTACAGCATGGATAAAGAATATCTGTAAGTGCATTCAGTAACTGTTTAGGCATGAAAGGAAAAGATAGGAATGTATAGGAACGCCTGGCCGCTCAGCTTTTCAAATTCCAATAATAGAACATTTGTTAGAATGGGGATTCCCTGAACATTAATTAATTCATTCATTTGTTCCAGTCATTCTATTCTTTCATACATTCTTTCATTCCAGTCTTTCTATTAATTAATTAATTATTCATTCATTCATTCATTCATTCATTCATTCATTCATTCATTCATTCCAGTATATCTATTCATTTTTATTAACAAATATTGCACAGCTGATGCTGCTAGTATCTTTGTTTTTAAAGCTGGACGTATCTTTCACCAAATATGAATTAAACATGAATTGTCAAATATAGGCCTACATGTATTTCATAATTCATCAAAACACTAATTTGAAAATCGCTTGGTCATTGTAGATCTTCCACCATTATTTTTATCTTTGGCTAATCTGACATTAAAAAATAGGTACTGATTTTGGATCAAACTTGCAGGCTTAAGACCTGAGTATGTCAATTTTTTTAAATACATTTATTTTTTGTACATTGAATTATGTGAAGTTTTTACAGGAAAAAAAACCTTTGTTTTGATTGAAATCCACATTTTAGAAAAACATTCTGAAATTTTTGTCCATGCAAGTCAGTTTAAACTCATCTGCAATTTTTTTTTCCAAGTATTTGAATTGTTTTCTGTTATTAGTACATAAGAACTATTTTTGTGATTTTAGATTTGAAATACCTAAAAATAGAGAGGAATTGTTTACCAATGCCACAAGAAGCAGAATAGTTGATTTTATTCTGAAGAGAAAGGCGTTTACAAAGGAAGAAGAAAAAGCCTACTCATTTGGTTTGTATTTAATATTGCAATATCAAAGTTTATTACCCTACTTCAGAGACTTTAAATAACATTTATATTTAATATTGCAATATCAAAGTTTATTACCCTACTTCAGAGACTTTTAATAACATTTGTATTTAATATTGCAATATCAAAGTTTATTACCCTACTTCAGAGACTTTTAATAACATTTGTATTTAATATTGCAATATCAAAGTTTATTACCCTACTTCAGAGACTTTTAATAACATTTGTATTTAATATTGCGGTATCAAAGTTTATTACCCTACTTCAGAGACTTTTAATAACATTTGTATTTAATATTGCAATATCAAAGTTTATTACCCTACTTCAGAGACTTTAAATAACATTTGTATTTAATATTGCAATATCAAAGTTTATTACCCTACTTCAGAGACTTTAAATAACATTTGTATTTAAGTGCCAAGAAACATTTCTGATGGCCACTGTAACAGTAAATTTGTGCATGTTTGAACATTTTATAAGTCAGTGAAGTTAAAAGGATTCTAGAAATATATCTGTCCAGACTTTAATGCATACACATGACCATGCATGGAAACACTTCTCAAATTGGACCTGAATTATATAATTATAGTAATATAATTTTTATACATTGTCATGTTGGCTATTACTTTATAATAAATTATTCATTGTAGATTTATTTGGAGCACAGAATCGTCAGTGATATAACTTAACATATGTTTTTGTGGGAAATTAAACACGTTTGCATAAATATAATTATTTTGTTCCTGATGTACTGAATCTTTTAGTGTGGTCATAATTATATGCTTTTTTATATACTGATGTAAAAAAAATAAGGGAACACTTAATAACATAAACTAAATTTTAATTAATTACTAGACTAAAGGTAGTAATATCTGTATAGAATCCATAGATGTAATATGTGACTGAATGTCAGTACTGTGGGAATAACTGCCAGTATACGTGGTTAACTTCCTAACACTATGGATGAGGCGTTGTGGGCCCATTGAGCTATTTCTCACTCCAGCCAGTGCACCACGACTGGTACATCAAGGGCTGTGGTATGTGCTATCCTGTCTATGGGATGGTGTATATAAAATATCCTTTGCTGATAATTAAAAAGAGTAGCCATGAAGTGATGGCAACGGGTTTCTTCTCTCAATTACTATGTGGTCCTTAACCATATATTTGATGTCATATAACCGTAAATAAAATGTGTTGAGTGCGTTGTTAAATAAAACATTTCCTTCCTTCGTATGGATGAGGGTTTTGTTTAGTATTTATGTGCTCCTGCCTATTGGGCTATTTCTCGTTCCTGGTAGTGCACCACAACTGGTATGTCAAAGGCCATGGTATGTGCTATTCTACATGTATCTGTAGTATGGTACACATAAAAGATCCACTTACTGCTAATGGGGAAATTGTGGCAGGTTTCATCTCTGAGATTATACGTCAAAATAACCAGTGTTTGACATCCAATAGCCAATTATTAATAAATCAATCTACAACCCCTGCAATTGACCTTGGCAATCAGCAGTGCCGTGGAGATAGCTGTGGAATTTTTCATTCTCTATGGCACTTTTTCCTTAGACTATATTCAGGATTTTTTTTCAATGCCATGTTTTGTTTATTTGCTATGGTTAAACAAAATAAACTGAAACCTTTTATGTGATCTCTTATTTCTTTCTATCACTATATGTTAATGTAATAAAACTGACGTGCCCAGTTTTTAATGTAGTGGTATTTGACTGACATGCCCAGTTGTTAATGCGGTGGTATTTGACTGACGTACCCAGTTTTTAATGCAGTGGTATTTGACTGACGTACCCAGTTTTTAATGTGGTGGTATTTGACTGACTTACTCAGTTTTTAATATGGTAGTATTTGACTGACTTACTCAGTTTTTAATGTGGTGGTATTTGACTGACTTACTCAGTTTTTAATATGGTAGTATTTGACTGACTTACTCAGTTTTTAATGTGGTGGTATTTTGAATGACTTACTCAGTTTTTAATGTTGTGGTATTTTGACTGACTTACCCAGTTTTTAATGTGGTGGTATTTGACTGACTTACTCAGTTTTTAATGTGGTGGTATTTGACTGACTTGCTCAGTTTTTAATGTGGTGGTATTTGACTGACGTACCCAGTTTTTAATGCGGTGGTATTTGACTGACGTACCCAGTTTTTAATGTGGTGGTATTTGACTGACTTACTCAGTTTTTAATATGGTAGTATTTGACTGACTTACTCAGTTTTTAATGTGGTGGTATTTGACTGACTTACTCAGTTTTTAATATGGTAGTATTTGACTGACTTACTCAGTTTTTAATGTGGTGGTATTTTGAATGACTTACTCAGTTTTTAATGTTGTGGTATTTTGACTGACTTACCCAGTTTTTAATGTGGTGGTATTTGACTGACTTACTCAGTTTTTAATGTGGTGGTATTTGACTGACTTGCTCAGTTTTTAATGTGGTGGTATTTGACTGACTTACTCAGTTTTTAATGTGGTGGTATTTGACTGCAGGGTTCAAGAAGATGCTGGCTGATGGTTATTACTCTGCAGCCTTTCCACTACATGAGGTGGGTATTATGTTTTACACTCACTATCGTAGAGCACTTGTCTGACATTTGATGGGTCAAAGGTTCGATCCTCTCAATTGACAAAACTTATTTTAGGATTTCTCAATTCAACATCAAAGATATGTGTACTATCATCTGTGTAGGAAAGTACACATATATATAAATATATATATATATATATATATATATAAATATCTATTACTGTTATGTACAGGTACATTGTATGTTATAAATAAATCAGGACAATTGATGGTTTCAACACTAGTACAATACATTTTGTTCCATGTTTTATTGAAAGCAAGGAATTTGTTTGTTAAGATGGTAGAGTTTCAAGAAAATAAATGCAATTTTCCTGCAAGAGTTTTTGTCTGAAAACAATCCACTTTAAAACAACAAAGTTAAGAGAAGATAAAACTCGACGTTTCGTCTAGTATATAACTATATATACAGAATTCTTCAGTATGAGGGTAGCCCACGCTATGTTATTAGACAAATTCAAAACTTGTAATCCATGACATTTTAAAACAGTGGATTTTTGTGTTTTCGCTATGTTTGTGAAATAGTGTTTTGTGTTTTTGTGTATATTTAGGGTCACTGGAAGCAACTACATGTATATTGGTGTTTTATGTATGTTTATAAAATAGTGTTTTGTGTTTTTGTGTATATTTAGGGTCACTGGAAGCAACTACATGTATATTGGTGTTTTATGTATGTTTATAATGTTTTGTGTTTTTGTGTATATTTAGTGTCACTGGAAGCAACTACGTGTATATTGGTGTTTTATGTATGTTTATAAAATTGTGTTTTGTGTTTTTGTGCATATTAGGGTCACTGGAAGCCCGGGTCAGCTGACAACCCGCGCAAGGTGTTGTTTGACTACTGGGCCAACTGGAGAAACTTCCTCAAATTCCAGCCACACGACCACATCAGGTTCCAACAATTACTCCATGTTTACTAGATAATTAATATGTACTTATCTATATATATGTATTATATGGATTAATTTTGATGTATATCTTGTAATTACTCACTCATTCGGCTATTTTTTGTTCCAGCCAGTGCACCACAACTGAAACATGTATATCATTTCATTTCAACTTATTTTCATGCTTATATCCAATTAAGGTTCAAGCACGCTGTCCTGGGCACACACCTCATCTATCTGGTCTGTCTGTCCAGGACAGTGGGTTAGTTGTTAATGATTAGTGGTTGGTGAAAAAATAGGGGGTGTAGTGGTCTTACACCTACCCATTGAGTCGTTAAAACTCGCTCTGGGTGGGAGCTGGTACTGGGCTGCGAACCCAGTACCTACCAGCTTCATGTTCAGTGACTTAATCACAACACCAGCAAGGCCTGTACTGGTATATCAAAGGTTGTGGTATTCTGTCTGTGAGATGGGTGCATATAAAAGATTGTTTGCTACTAATCGAAAAATGTAGCAGGTTTCCTCTCTAAGACTACATGTCAAAATTACCAAATGTTTGACATTCAAAAGCTGATGATTAGTAAATCAGTGTGCTCTAGTGGTGTAGTTAAACACATTTAAAAAAAAAAGAAGTTTATTCAGGTATAATGTTCAAATTACAGGGTCATCCAAACATTGTCTCTCTCAGTTTCATTCTCTAACTTGCATTCCACACTGGGCATTTCATTCTCTTGGGCATTTGGCTAATGTCACTTTCACTATTTACCTGGCAATAATCTCAATTGGCAACTTTACCCAAACATTAGATATAATTATCCATACCATTTGACAATGGAAGAACAATATCTAATTGACATTGGTATGGTATTTTCCAATACAGAGATCAGGGGCAAAATTCCATCTGTTTGTGAGATGTGTACTATAAAACAATTATAAATGGGCAGAATTACAAAGTCTGTTTTTGACTTGCATGCATGGAATTATTTACAATGCTTAAACACCTACGATTAAAAAAAACCTGTATGCTTAAACACTTGTGTTCTCTAAAAAAAACTTAGTCCCAATATCTTTATTAAAAAATATTGACTTTAAAGAATGAGTAAGTCATTCAGAATCCATTCTAATTATCAAAGATATTTTTTTGTACCATTCAGACATATATTTTTTTTTACTATTTAATATTCTTTATAAATTACCTGTTTATAATTTCTTTTTCCAGGCAATATTTTGGTGAGAAGATTGCCATGTACTTCGCCTGGCTTGGTTTCTACACAACTATGCTGGTTCCCGCCTCCGCCGTTGGCCTTATTGTTTTCATTTATGGTTGTATCATCATGTACACCAACACTGCTACGTAAGTCACTCACAAAGGCAGAGCTGCCAATTTTCATGCATTTTACAAGAGACTTGACAAATTTGAACCCTTTCTCCTAATCCTGTGCAAGTGCAGCCCTGTGAATTCTCACTCAAACATGCAGAATCAATTTGATTTTAAATTCAGAATATCCCACTTTATTTTGCTAAACCTTCAGATAGCAGTTAGAAGAGCTTCACGGGTGTCCGAAAGAGATGCCAAAATATTTGCTTAGTACATTTTGACCCATCAGTATTACCTGGTTTTTATGGTTACTCAATAAAATTAATTAATGGCCAGTAGATCTTCTGGTCAGGCTTTGTTAAGTGTATTGTGTGAACAAGTTTTGATCACATGATTTCTAAACATTGTTTGAGTGCATCTAGTATGTTTTTTTTAAATGTATCTTGTAGCATATGTGAAGAAAAATGTCATAAATATCTCAGGGTCAGTGCAGATGGTATGGCTGGTACAGCCATAGCTGTACCACTTTTAGAAAAGGTACGGCCATGACAGACCTCATTTGTGTGTGTGTGTGTGTGTGTGTGTGTGTGTGTGTGTTTTGTTATATCTGTGAAAATGTCCTTCACTTGTGAATTTGAAAGGAGTCTGGCAACCTCGAGCCATACCACTATTTTGTTTTACACCGTGCCGCCCATGTATCTAATGGCCCTTAATTAATTTTGTTAAGTATAATGTGCAATGATTATGGACAACTGGGCATTACCAAATATTTATATTGCACATTTGACTAATTAGTTTTTTTCACACTGATGTACATCTCTTGTATTTGTTAACATAGACTTATATTGCAAATATATATTGCTTAAAATACCAAACATACACAAAGGGATTTTTGTTGTTGTTTTCAGCTCAGAACTCTGTGCAGCTGACAACATTACCATGTGTCCACTCTGCGACAAACAGTGCCCCTACTGGAAACTCAGTGAGGCCTGCACCCATTCTGCTGCAAGTCGAATATTTGATAATGGAGCCACTGTGTTTTTTGCTGTGTTTATGTCATTGTGGGGTATGTACTTTTATTATTTTATATTTTGTCAAGCGTGTGTGCAGGGTTTTTTTTCAGGATTCAAACAAAGCAATTTAAAAAAAACTTTCTCTGGGTTTTCATGACCTGAACCCCCTAGAAACTTTGCTTGGGCAGTCTGGCCCTTCCCCCATGCATAATTTTCTGCACATGTGCCTGTTTGTGTATCCAAAATGCAATAATGTAAAATATAGAACATAATTATTTTATATCTCTAACATATATTTAAAATGAAATGTCGTCCATGATGGGGTAAATTATAAAATTTAATGTATTTAATTTAATCAGGCAGGCAGACACACACACACACACACACACTAACACACACACACATTACTAACACACACACACATTACTAACAAACACAAACGTGCACACACACATACACTCACATTACTAACACACACACATTACTAACACACACACATATACACACAATACTAACACACACACACACACACATTACTAACACACACACACACATACACATTACTAACACACACATACACATTACTAACACACACACATATACACACACATTACTAACACACACATATACACACACATTTACACACACATTACTAACACACACATATACACACACATTACTAACACACACACACATACACACACATTACTAACACACACATATACACACATTACTAACACACACACACACATTACTAACACACACATGCACACACATTACTAACACACATACACACATTACTAACACACACACACACATACACACACATTACTAACAAACACCCACATACACACATATTACTAACACACACACACACACACATACACACACATTACTAACACACACACATACACATATACACACATTACTAACACACACACACATACACACATACATTACTAACACACACACATTACTAACACACACACACATACACACATTACCAACACACACACATACACACACATTACTAACACACATACACACACATTACTGACACACATACACACACATTACTGACACACATACACATACACACACACACCTATACACACATTACTAACACACACACATTACTAACACACACACACATACACACATTACTAACACACACACACACATACACACATTACTAACACACATACACACACACACAAACATAACTAACACTCGCACATTACTAACACACACACACACACACACATACACACACATTACTAACACACACACACACAAACACATATTACTAACACACACACATACACACACATTACTAACACACGCACACATACACACACACACACATACACACATGTTACTAACACACACACACACACACATTACTAACACACACACACACACACACTTGACTAAATACATGTACATAGTGTTTCTTTGTTACAGGGACATTATTTTTGGAATTCTGGAAGAGAAGACAAGCCACAATCCAACACAAGTGGGATCTTACAAACTTCATTCATGAAGAGGTACTTTAATTAATTTATAAAACTCGTCATCTTTTGTCTCTGAAAATAGATCTGTATGGTGCATGCCATAATGATATGGAAATAGTTTATTGGGTCAGGATATAGCTCAGTCAGTACAGTGCCCGTCCAATGTACCTGGGTCGTAGGATGAAACCTCAGTGGTCCCATTGTTTTCCCCCATCTCAACCAGTGTCCCATGGTATGTGCTGTCCTGTCTGTGGAAATGTTCATTTAAAAGATCTCTTGCTACTAATAGAAAAAGTTTCAGTAATACTGTAGACGTTTCGACATACAATAGCCAATGATTAATTAATCATTGTGCTCTAGTAGTATTGTTTAAGACGACAAACTTTTAACTTGAACTTCTATATAAATGTTGCAGGTTATCCAAACAACAAGTCATTAGGACAACTGTATTTCCTCTTTGTAACCAGTTATTAATGGTATTTATTGTGTGGATGTTTTTTTCTTTTACAGGAACCGCCTCGACCAGAATATCTTGCAACACTTCAAAACCATGAAATCATGAAAGTCAATCCTATCACTGGGGTACAAATGTTATTTCTTCATCCTTATCCTTGTGTCATCAAACTGTAGTCTTGCTAGTTACTTACCATTTATTATTGGATTTAATATAGAGTAAAATATTTTATGTTTTCAATGAACAATTTTGTTGAATGAAAATCTTCCAAGCATAATCACAAACTTGGTGTGGTAGTATATCCCAGAAAATCTATATGTTACAAATCATAATTAGGTTATTGTGATGAATTAATTTTTCTGTTGAAAATATGCTATATGTGGTATTGCAAACAAAGCACAAAGACTATGGTTTTATGTTGGATACGGGGCGGGGTCCATTGAGCTATTTCTTGTTCCAGCCAATGCACCATAACTGATATATCAAAGGCAGTGGTATGTACTACCCTGTATGTGGGATGGTGCATATAAAAGATCCCTTGCTGCTAATCGGAAAGAGTAGCCCATGAAGTGGTGACAGCGGGTTTCCTCTCTCAATATCTGTGTGGTCCTTAACCATATGTCTGATGCTATATAACCGTTTCTTTTTATGTTGGATACACCTATACTTTACTTTTGCATGTACTAATGCTAGTACTACTACTAAGAACATTGTAAAATATTATACAGTAGTAGCACCTTTAGTTTGCACTTGACAAACATGATGTTTTGCAAGTTGCTGTTGTAGTAGGTTTTTACTGTCATAGGTGTAGACTATATAGGTTTTACTGTGTAAATCACCAGTGTAAACAATACAGGTTTTACTGTTTATATCACAAGTGTAGACTGTAAACATAGGTATAACTGTTTATATCACCAGTGTAGACTGTAGGTTTTACTGTTTATATCACTACTGTAGACTGTATAGGTTTTACTGTCTATATCGCCAGTGTAGACTTTATAGGTTTTACTGTTTATATCACCAGTGTAGACTGTATAGGTTTTACTGTTTATATCACCAATGTAGATTACCCCTGTGCGTGCTGTAACCTCACTGTGGTGCAGGGGTGTAACATTCTCTTTGAGAATGGCCAATACAGCACAAATTGAAGTTTAGAGTAAATTTCGGTGTCCGTAAAATTCTGTGATATTTATATTTGTATTTTTGCACAGTTCTTTACACTGTTTTTGTTTAAACCTTGAATTTTTATATTGATGTTGATCATCACTTTATTTATTTGCATTTCCATAGTTTGACACCCAATAGCCGATGTATTTTTCGTGCTGGGGTGTCGTTAAACATTCATTCATTCATTCATTCAATGTAGATTATACAGGTTTTACCGTTTATATCACCAGTGTAGACTGTATAGGTTTTACTGTTTATATCACCACTGTAGACTGTATAGGTTTTACTGTTTATATCACCAGTGTAGACTGTATAGGTTTTACTGTTTATATCACCACTGTTGACTATAGGTTTTACTGTTTATATCACCACTGTAGCCTGTATAGGTTTTACTGTTTATATAACCACTGTAGACTGTATAGGTTTTACTGTTTATATCACCACTGTAGCCTGTATAGGTTTTACTGTTTATATAACCACTGTAGACTGTATAGGTTTTACTGTTTATATCACCAGTGTAGACTATAGGTTTTACTGTTTATATCACCACTGTAGACTGTATAGGTTTTACTGTTTATATCACCACTGTTGACTATAGGTTTTACTGTTTATATCACCACTGTAGACTGTATAGGTTTTACTGTCTATATCACCAGTGTAGACTGTATAGGTTTTACTGTTTATATCACCACTGTAGACTGTATAGGTTTTACTGTCTATATCACCACTGTAGACTGTATAGATTTTATTGTTTATAGCACCACTGTAGACTGTATAGGTTTTACTGTCTATATCGCCAGTGTAGACTGTATAGGTTTTACTGTCTATATCGCCACTGTAGACTGTATAGATTTTACTGTCTATATCGCCATTGTAGACTGTATAGATTTTATTGTTTATATCGCCAGTGTAGACTGTATAGGTTTTACTGTTTATATCACCACTGTAGACTGTATAGGTTTTACTGTTTATATCGCCACTGTAGACTGTATAGGTTTTACTGTTTATATCGCCACTGTAGACTGTATAGGTTTTACTGTTTATATCGCCACTGTAGACTATAGGTTTTACTGTTTATATCGCCACTGTAGACTGTATAGGTTTTACTGTTTATATCGCCACTGTAGACTGTATAGGTTTTACTGTCTATATCACCAGTGTAGACTGTATAGTGTAAGAAGAGTGTATAGTGTAAGAAGCTGTTTCTAATTTCAGATGAAGGAGCCACATCTCCCGTTCTGGCGACGGAGATTCCCCGTCTTCATGCTGTCGTACTCCGTCATGATCTTCCTCGTGAGTTTCACACAGCAAACAGTCTCAGACAGTAAACATGATGAAAATGTGTATTGCTTTAAAGAATATGCCAAGGAATTGTTCATGTCCAAAATTGTTCCAGTTCTCTTTAGTTGAGCTAACCTAGGTTTCAGAAGATGTTAGCAACCAGGGGTTTGGGATGCAAGCAGTTATATAGATTTGATTGCCATTAGGAAGATGATGTGTTTTCTTCAGAGTTTGGGTTCAGTTTTCATGATGCTGATGAGTATTTCTAAGCAAAAAATGAATGTGTTTTGTAGAGGGGAGTGTGAGAACAGTTTTATATTGGTTTGATTAAATCTGAGGCCAGATGCTAGACATCTGACTGTTATTGATTAAAAATGCATTAGGGAGTCTTCAGACAAAACAAATTTCTTCATATTTTAATTCAAATACTTGCACTTTGGATGTGATAAAAAATAATAGGCTAATTCTTACGGTAACCTAACCTCTAACAAAAACACGATCTCATGAAATCATCAATTTTCCCCCAGCAATTCGAGGACCTGGCAGGGCACTTATAAAACCTTTAGAGTCTGAGACTTAATTGTCATGCAATGCCATACATACTGCATGCTTGTGATATCATTTGAGATTGAGTCTGGACTCTAAAAAGTTTATAAGCACAGGCCCAGTTCAGGTAAAATATTTCTCAAAATGGGAATCATTCAAAGTTTCCCTCACACTAGTAGTTTAAATATTAATTTAATAAATGTAAATGTCAATTTGTTTTCTAGGCAGCGCTCGCTATTGGCGCTGTGATTGGAGTGATAGCCTATCGAGTCTCCATGCTCGCAGCCTTACAACTGCTGCCAAAGCAGATTCAGGTGAACAACACGGTGGGCACAACAACCGTTAACCTCATATACCAGAACGCAAGTCTTGTTACCACGGTTACTGCAGCTCTTATCAATTTGGCATTCATCATCCTTCTCAATTTTGTAAGTATGATTTCTTTGCTTTTCATATATAATTTCATAAAATCTTAAAATTTTCTTAAGAATAAACAAGTCTTATCAGTTGGATGTGGTTATTGCTAGAGGTACACCATATGCATGAGTGTCACCAGGAATTGAAAGGTTTAGGAGTTTGTGGCTTAAATTAAACAATGGGTGTCACCTGGAATTTATTTTAAGTTTTGGAATTTGTGGCTTAAAATAAACAGGGTGCATGTGTGTCACCAGGAATTTGTGTAAGGTTGAACGTGTTATAGTTCATCGCTAATAATAATTTTTTTAAGGTGAAGAACTGCAGAAAATAATAGTATTTGTTAACAAGGGGCTCATTCATACCCACTAACACTGTCTTGTTAATGCGCCTGTTGTCCCTTAAATTAAATTCCTGACAAAAAACAAAAACATATAATCAATTAGTTTCCATTTAATCAATGTGAACTCACAACAACCAGCTGTGACATAAAAGTGTCAATAGACTAATTAGCTGTTTTAATGAAACTGTTTTGACATGAGATCATGTTTTTCAGATTTATGGCTACCTGGCCTTCTGGCTGACGGATTTGGAGTGTCTGCGGACACAGAGCGAGTACGACAACAGCATCACTCTGAAACTGTTCGCTCTGCAGTTCTGTAACTACTTCTCTTCTATTGTCTACATCGCTTTCTTCAAAGGGAGGTAAATAGCCATTTTATATTGGCTAGAGTGTCAAAACAAACCCATGCATCTACTAAATAGGTTTTTAGTTCAGACTTTTTTCTTTATTTTTTTAATTGAGACTATTTTTTTTTTTTTTTGTTTAGTAGTATTACTTTTTCCGATGGCAGCTGTGACATCAATTTTTGTGCTTTACTCCATGTGTCACAAACTACAGGTTGTAGAACTGTGAAACTTGGTTTACAGTTGCAACTGTCAGTGTTCACCTCAATGTATGGTAGTCAGTTTTAAATAGATATACATGTAATAGTTGTTTATTTTTGTAGATTTTATTAATAGCAAACCAGTAAATTATTTTGCTGCTCTGCAAGTTAAATATTTAATAGCTGGGTTTTTTAAATAAATTATACACAGTATTGCTGTCCTTTAGTTTCTCTACAACAAAGTATTTAATTTGTAAACTGTTGAAATGGTTTCTGTTGTAATTCGCAGGTTTGTGGGACGACCAGGAAAGTACAGAACAATATTTGGTGCCAGACAAGAGGAGGTTAGTTGTGTGTTCTTGTGTAGAATCTTTGTGTTAAACTGGTGAAAATATGTCTTTATTAATACATGTTACTGAAATGGGGGGTGGGGGGGGGGGGGGGTAGCCTACAAAACCCCTCATTGGAATGTAGCACTTTTTCATATTAAAAACTAATCTGATGACCCTGTGTAGGACCTATATTATGTCTATGTATTGTGCCTTACTTAACCTGAATTATGAAACTACATTGTCTAAAACACCTTTTTTTTGGATAACAACTTCCAAGTTAAATTCTCTTCCTTTTTGTATGAAGTTTATATCCCTGTAAAATATGTGTCATTCTTGACATCAACTTGGTATTCATTGTATGCAATAAGTATCACATGAACACATGTATCTGCTTGTAATAACGAGCACCTTGCTTTATTTAATGTATTTTTTTACTGGCGTCAGTGGTGTAGTGCTTAAGCCATCGGACATAAGGCTGGTAGGTACTGAGTTCGCAGCCTGGTACCGGCTTCCACAAAGAGCAGGTTTTAATCACTCAGTGGGTAGCTACAATGTACATGTAGGTGTATGGGTAACTAGGTATAAGGCCACTACACCGACTTCTCTCTCACTAACCACTAACAACTAACCCTCTGTCCTGGACAGACAACCCAAGTAGCTGAAGTGTATGCCCAGGACAACGTGCTTGAACCTTAATTTGATATAAGCATGAAAATAAGTTGCAATAAGTGACTGAAATATGTGTCATTATTGACATAAACTTGGTATTCATTGTATGCAATAAGTGTGTTATGAACATGTGTATCTACCTGTAATAACAAGCACCTTGCTTTATTTGATGTTTTATTGTGTTGTTTCACAGTGCGAGGCTGGAGGCTGTCTCATCGAACTCTGCATCCAACTGGCTATCATCATGATAGGGAAGCAACTCATTCAGAACAACTTCATTGAAATAGTCCTACCGTAAGTAGTGGCCACCATGTGGAACCTTCACGGTCACCATGCACATTTATCTATTGAAAATACCTAAATAATGAATTGTGCAATGAATATTTGTTATTCAGGCCTCAAAGAAAAGTGAAAAGGTCCTTAATAATTAAAGTTTTTTAGGTAAATTTGTTCAAAATTTTATAGCTTTAATATGATTCAGCTTTGTTAATTTTCATGAGTTTGGTAACAGTAGACCACACTGTTTAAAAGTGACAGACCCTTGTTTTTAAACATTAGAGTCATTTGTGGTAATTGAAATCAAACATTACTTAGATTTTATTGTTTAGATTATTCATTTCAGTACATCTGAAATGTTTCACTTAGTGTGATTTGAGGTAGTGAAAACAATTTTAAATTGTTCAAATGTTATTTTTTTTTAAAACAACACAAACTTTTAACACAGTGACAAAGACATTTTTTGTTTTTGGACTTCACAAGCATGGATGATGTTATGAGATGGATGATGAAGCTGTAGTATTTCCATTTTGGTATGGGACTACTTGACAGGACTGCTCCACGCTTGCTGTCAGTTGAGCTATCTTGGTATGATCTGAGCCAGGGGTACATGGAATCTGCAGTGCATGCTGGGTAATCATCCCCCATGCGGGGGTCATACACTTGAGACACACACATAATCGCACCCATGAAGTGGGTGAAACTTGGTGTATGTGGCCTTACACCTACCCGTTAAACCTAGCGGTGCACTCACTCTGGGTTGGCGCCGGTACTTACATGAAAATCCCTCATTGCCTCAGGTGGGATGTGAACCCAGTACCTACCAGTCTCTAGTCCAATGGCATAACCACTACACCACTGAGGTCAGTTTCTTCAAATAAATTAATAAATGGACACAAGTGTATAGTTGCATTGTATATATTTTAATTTCAGGAAGTTGATTAAGTTTGTTAAGCGAAAATGCTCCAAAGAAACAAAGGAACAAAAGTTGGCACGGACAGCATGGGAGAAAGATATGAAATTACAACCTGCACAAAATACTTCTCTCTTCTACGAGTATCTGGAAATGGGTTTGTTTGTATTGTAACAATTCTCTTTAATTAGTGAAACACTTCTCTCTTCTATGAGTATCTGGAAATGGATTTGTTTGTATTGTAACAATTCTCTTTAATTATTGAAATACTTGTCTCTTATATGAATATCTGGAAATGGGTTTATATTTGAACAATTCTCTATATAGTTTATGAATATCTGGAAATGGGTTTATATTTTAACAATTCTCTATATAATTTATGAATATCTGGAAATGGGTTTATATTTTAACAATTCTCTATATAGTTTATGAATATCTGGAAATGGATTTATATTTTAACAATTCTCTATATAGTTTATGAATATCTGGAAATGGGTTTATGTTGTAACAATTCTCTATATAGTTTATGAATATCTGGAAATGGGTTTATGTTGTAACAATTCTCTATGTAGTTCATTAATATCTGGAAATGGGTTTATGTTGTAACAATTCTCTATAGTTATTGAAATACTTCTCTCTTCTATGAATATCTGGAAATGGGTTTGTATTGTAACAATTCTCTTGAATTATTGAAACACTTCTCTCTTCTATCAGTATCTGGAAATGGGTTTATATTGTAACAATTCTCGATAAATATTGAGTTTCTTCTCTCTTCTATGAATATCTGGAAATGAGTTTGTATTGTATTCTCTGTAGTTACTGAGTTACTTCTCTCTTCTATGAATATCTGAAAATGAGTTTGTATTGTAACAATTCTCTACATGTATATTGATTAGATAGTATTAAACTCTTCTTCCAATATCTTGAAATGATTTTGTATTATACCAGTTCTCTCTTGTGCTTTGATATGGAACATTGATATGTTTTGGAGTTTTAATGACAATTTATTGTTGTCAGTGAAGTTGTCATTAACTCTTTCACCACTAAGTATTTATTGCACTATAGTTCCCTGCACCCTGAGTTTATATTGCAAATTTAGGGTCACATTAGGTAATGGATAAAACCAGTTAATCTATCGGTAATTTTGATTACAAACTATACATTTCCAGAAAGGGGAGTGGATAGACTGTCTAAATATAAAATAATATTTTTAAAATGATATACCATACAGGTGAAAACCAGGTAAATACAGGTAAAATTTGCATATCTTTCATGTATTTGATAAATGAAACATGATAATAATGTGAAAATAAAGTCAAGATTGATCAATAAGTTATGTATTTAATTAATTTGAATTTCACAAAGTATATACAAGTTGACTTACAATGCCAGTGGAGCCACAGTGATTACAGGTATTGAACAACCCGAATGAAAGTTTGGTTCGCTTTCTCATGGCATTCATGTTTGTAAATTCCACAATTTTTTCAAACATTGCATTGGTATAAAACAAAGAAAAATACTGAGTGGCCTTAGTGTCAATGTCAAACAATTTTACGGGGCCTGGATTTTTAACAAAAGTTGATCGGCACCTAACTAAATATGGCTCACGTGTCCAGGTAAATTCAGGTGCATGATAAAACAATGGCAAGTCATCTTGCAGGTCGTCATCGGCATCGTTTTCTTCTAAGTTTGCACGCTGAATGATGTTTTGTTCAAGCTCGCCAATTTCGATTAAATCAAACGCACCAAAGTCCATGTTATTCCACATTTCATCGTCTGAAAACTCATTGTCGGAATCTCCGTCATTGCTCACAACAGGTGAATTATCTCCGTTGGAATTCATTTCAAAATACAGATAAAATATTGATATAAACTTGCAAAAACTATTTGAAAACAACGTAAAACCTGGGCGCAGCCATAAACAAACTTCACACGTGGTTTATGCTCGCGCGAGATTTTAGCTAATTATAATAATGACGCGTCACTCGGCGCCAAATATGAACAGGTGTTACAAGCCGCTATACCGGCCTGTCGTGCTGAGCGGAGTTGTTATTTGTAAGCCGGTATACCGGCCTGTAGGGGTGAAAGAGTTAAAGTGGTATTGTTCATGTTTTTTTCTTCTTCTTCTGTTTTCAGTTTTACAGTTTGGTTTCCTAACTATCTTTTGTGCTGCATTTCCCCTTGCTCCACTATTTTCTCTTCTCAACAACATCATAGAGATTCGAACCGATGCACTCAAGTTTATTACACACTTAAGACGGCCGATGGCAGAGCGGGTAGCCACAATAGGTAAATAAGAAAATCTTATTTTTACTTTGAATTCATGCTTAACTACTGCAAGCTGACACACCGTATATCACATACTCACTCATATTCACTCATTCATATTTCCCAGTTTTGCACATGGCACTGACCGGAAATAACAGTAGAACAACACTGATCGAGGCTAATCTTGATAATGCCCACTTTAGTTTTTTGTTTTTGCCTTAAAAATACCTGGGAATTTTGAGTTAAAAAGGTGGTTTTAGGTAAGTATTTTCAGTTGACAACAATGGTGGAGCATGGAATTTATAGCTGATTTAGAACGTTTTACCAACAATGAAAATCAAGAAATATTGGGATATGAATCATAGTTTGTTTCCAGTAAAACAGAGTTATTGTACTAATGGCCATAAATACTGGACATCTAGCCACAAAAGTGCAACTTTATAAATGTTTGGCCTAATTTTAATCAACATTAACTGATCTAAAATATAATTAAAATTAGTAAAACTCACAAAAATAATACTTTTCGATTCACATATAAACATTTTATGTATTTATAAACATTTTAAGTGAAAATATGAGTAAAAGATATTAATTTGACCCATTCAGCATGGTTTTTGTCAAAAATTAAACCAATAGTCAGAAGGTTAATTCAGTTGAGATTGCTGTTCTGATTGATATACATGTAAACATCTGTTAATCTTTTGTGATTAAATGATTATTATGTCTTTGTTTTGGTGTCTGAAAAGATTTATTTTAGACAGGTATTAATTGATTTTCAGGTATCTGGTACAGTGTTCTGTATGGCCTTTCAAGAATTGCTATCATATCAAATGTAAGTATTGATCTCAAATGGCTGTAAAATGACTTACTAAATACATGTATATTTTGACAAATTTTAGTTGAAATGTATTCAGTTTATTTTATATATTATTCTGGTACTTCAAAAATATATGTACTGAATGTGTGTAATAAATCAACAGAAACTATAAATTTCCAGCAAATAAAATAAAAATAAAAACACTATTAATCACTTTATTTTTGGCAAGTATTTTCATTTGACAACAATGGCGGCATGTCGCGGTCATTTCCAGGGATCGATAGCTGATTGTGACAGCTAATTTGATAATAAATTTGATTAAGATTAAGCATGAACAAAATGGTAGCTCATGCAGTTTGTGTAGGCCTGCTTTGAAGCATTTGTTAATGAGAAGTATTTTGAGAATATATTTTGTTTTAGGCCTTCATCATTGCTCTGACATCTGACACCATACCACGGTTGGTGTACCAGCTGCGGTACAGTGAAGATGGCAGTTTGAAGGGTTACATAAATTTCACCTTGGCTACCTTCAACACCGCAGATTTCCAGGCTGACCATGGTCCGGCTGACAACTTGAAAGGAAATGTAACACAGTGCAGGTCAGTATCTTCAAAATTAGTAATACCAAACAATAACTGGACAACCTTCAACTCAGGGGGCAGGAGTTAGGTCAGTCTGTCGCAGGAGTTAGGTCAGTCTGTCGCAAGATCGAACCACCTCAGTGGATTGATATACTGATTTTCACAACCCTCCCTTGCATAACACGAGTACAGTTTGTAATATATGTATTTGTGTACTACAGGTACCGTGATTTCCGCAACCCTACCTGGCAGGTCAGAGAGCAGACCCTACAGTCTGTAATATATGTGTTTGTGTACTGCAGGTACCGTGATTTTCGCAACCCTACCTGGCAGGTCAGAGAGCAGGCCCTACAGTCTGTAATATATGTGTTTGTGTTCTGCAGGTACCGTGATTTCCACAACCCTACCTGGCAGGTCAGAGAGCAGGCCCTACAGTCTGTAATATATGTTTGTGTACTGTAGGTACCGTGATTTCCACAACCCTACCTGGCAGGTTAGGAAGTGCAGTCTGTAATATATGTGTTTGTGTACTGCAGGTACCGTGATTTCCACAACCCTACCTGGCAGGTCAGAGAGCAGGCCCTACAGTCTGTAATATATGTATTTGTGTTCTGCAGGTACCGTGATTTCCGCAACCCTCCCTGGGAAGATAGAGAGTACAGGCGATCTGAGGTCTTCTGGCACATCCTGGCAGCCCAGCTTGCATTCGTCCTCGTCTTTGAGGTTTGGCTTAAGTTTATTTTACAGTATTTCTTACAGTTGATCTTACAGTTGATCTTACAGTATCAATCATTGCTCTGTGACCAGCTCATCAGAGGTTGTGGGGTGTGCATATAAAAGATAAGATATCAAAAAGTTAAAATATTCAATTAATTAAAGGTCTACATTTATCAAAAATGTAATTCATTATTGTTTGGTATCTACGTATACCTTTTACAATATATATGAAGTATCAATAAAATAAATTTTAAAAAATGTATACGTTTTTAATATATTTGCAATAAAAAGTCGCTTTTTTCCCATCGCTTGCCAAAAAGCCTCTGAACTCCAAGAGTCGAGTCACGTGACCCCGTGACGTGCTAACTGGCATAACATGAACGCGTGATTCGCAGCCTTTCAGTCATTTTACATGGAAGTGGAACACGTGTATTTTTAAAACATGAAAATGTTATTCTATTGAATTGAATTATATGTTTGGAATATTATTTTGAAGATATCTTTCAAATGTGAAACATGGTGAACCATTGTTCGGTGTATGGATGTACAAAAGCTGCAGTTAAAAGCAAAAGAAGTTTG
The DNA here is from genome assembly GCF_016097555.1 of Gigantopelta aegis. Lineage (NCBI taxonomy): Eukaryota > Metazoa > Mollusca > Gastropoda > Neomphalida > Peltospiridae > Gigantopelta > Gigantopelta aegis. The sequence continues at coordinate 58,671,328 of NC_054702.1, forward strand.
CAAATCAAACTGACACTGTTTTCACGGAAGCAGTTCTTAAACCGAATACGAAGATGGGATTCGATTTGTAGTGACCACTTCACACCTGGGGATTACGACAATTATCTAAGATGGTCGATGGGAATGGCACCAAAACTTTTGTTAAAGAACTTGTCTGTTCCAAGCCTGTATCCCTCCTGTTCAGCCTATTTGCAGCCTGGAGCCCGAACGTCGCCCGGAGACAAAAACAAAGCCCGAATGTTAATGCCGAGGTGTACACTGTTCATATTTGGCACAAAGATACACCTCAACACGATGCATTTATATATGTTAAACAAATATTTTTTAGAAACAAATCGCATTTTTCATGTTCGGACTGTACATAACGATATCCCAAACATTGCGCGAAGACAAAAACAGATAGGGCTACCGAATATTAATGTGATTTTTTTCTAAAAAATATTTTTCCTACATTTATTGTTTTAACATATACAGTCAGACCTCGTTACAACGACGGTCGTTACTGCGACATTTACTCCATCCGACCACAACTTGTCGGGAACAAACGTACATCAGTGTTATTCTGTTCATTACAATGGAATTCACACTTTCCGAACACTGACAGCAAATTAGGAACAAACGTGTATCAATATCTGGCGTCTGAAAACACCTCTTTACAACGACATTACATAATCACAGATGCTGTAGCATATTGGCAGTACACACACAACCACTTAGATTCCTTGATCTTGTAGTGAGCCAACTGTGTCACATGCTGTCTAAGCTACTGATGTCTGCGAAATCTGAATTTATTTTTGCAAATAAGCCTTTAGTTAACCAATTAAAGGATTAACTTCGAACAATAAAATCTTCTATTTTCATATTTTGTAAACGAAACAGGTACCAATCGTAGATGTCTGTAACCAAGTAATGATTAGACTGACGATGAATGCGCCTTGTTTAATATATTTAATGATGGTTTTTTAAAAACATATTTAATGATGTGTTTTTTAAAAACATATTTAATGTATGTACATGTATTTGTTGTTTTTAATAATAATTGCAATACATTAATTATTTAAATGCTATCCAGTCATCAGTTAATATTAATTAGTATTTTTTCTAAAAAATATTTTTCCTACATTTATTTTTTTAACATATATAAATGCATCGTGTTGAGGTGTATCTGTGTGCCAAATATGAACAATGTACACCTCATCATTAACATTCGGGCTTTGTTTTTGTCTCCGGGCGACGTCCGGGCTCCGGGCTGCAATTAGGCTGACCGCATTTGGCTCGATGGATCATCGTCGGTGTACTACAGTTCAAACTGATAGGGATGTACCCCTAACAGATTTTCTCCTTCTTCCTCACCAATCGAGGTAGCATGAGAATAAATAGACAAATGCGACAAGTCCAAAATGTCCAAACTAACGTCCGATAAGAATGAGCTATTACATGCTGTCGCCAAACTAACCTACTAATGAATGAGTGGAATTCACCTGATGCTACGTCACAGGTCAGATGCAGGTCAGATCAACTGGATCAGTGTTTTTTCCCCGAGCGTTTTACAAAAAGTCGCTTTATTAATAATTGGGGTGGTATTTTTGTTTTTTATGGTTAATAATGTAATCTTTATGTATTTTTTTTATATACTGTGTATTAATAATGTGCCATGATTGTGGACCTTTAAAGCATTATGCAATGTATATATATACTGTAGAACATGAAAGTTTTGCAAACAACAAAGTATTGCGAAAACTGCTAAACAACTAATCATCGCAGTACTTTATACACGCAAAAATATAGTGACTTTACTAACAAATAGAACAACCAAATTTGTTTAACTACATTGATTTATTGCATATCACACTGTCATTCAGTGAACAAAATGAAACAGAAATCATTGTCAATCGCCATGTGTAATTAGCAAACACTAATGTTTATTTTCCGAGTAAAATTCACACCACTGCAAGCAGACCTGATGATCACCAGCCACGCGTAACGGTTTCTTTGTCTTTCGATAACTTGTCAATGCATGCCACAATCCACCGGGTGTGAAACGGTTTGATCAAACCAGTGTTCGAGATTAACGGTATCCCGATATCCCGGGGATACCAGAATTTAATTTTGGATACCAGACTTCAAGAACCCAGTATCCCACTGGGATACCATATAATACTAAATTCTCAGGTGGGATACCAGATTTTGAAATGTTAGTATACAACTGGGATACTGGCCAAAAATTTAATCTCGAACACTGCAAACTGATTCTTAAGTCAACAGGCTTGTTGGTGTTTTCTTTTATGTTCTTGGCCACAATGTCAGCATACCACTCGGTAAATTTTTCCTTGATTGCTAATTTAAACTCTGCATTCACCGATAAATCCATGGGCTTCAGCTCACCGATGCAGCCAGCTGGGACAAATCGCACTTCAAAGGACCATTTTCGTAGCAGGTCTAAAAATGATTGACATCTATGGGCTGCAAATACATCGAAGATTTCCAATGATTTCTGTCTTGCTGGTAGTTGGAGTTCTTTCTTCACCCTTTTGGCATATGGAACCAGCACATTGTCAATGTAGTCCAGCATCGTCTGCTCGTTGCTCCAGTGATTTGCCGAATGTATCACGTGTCAATCGTCGGGGAACTTGTAGATTGGGTGGCATCGGTCGGTTACACCTTTGTATATTATCTGAGGGGGTAACAGGTTGCCACTGGCCGAACTTGCCAGTAACATCATGATCTCGCGCTTGTCATCTATACCTACGACGGCAACTTGTTTCGCTCCCTTTTCTGCCAATGTTTGGGCTACTGTTGGCATATCGCAATACATTAATGGCGCAATACATAATGGATCTACAGTATATATATGTGTGTATGTGTATGTGTATGTGTATGTATGTATATATATATGTGTGTGTGTGTATATATATATATATATATATATATATATATATATATATATATATATATACAGGGGACAATATTTCGAAATCTGAGGTTACCGAAGTCGGTTCACGTGGTTTTTACCTAGGTAACCAATTGTTCGGTTACGTGAATTATATTTGCGTAACCCATGGGTTATCTGACCGGTTACCTCAAAATTATGTTGAAATTATATTTTAAATACATAGTTTTTAGCTGAAACAAAGTTAAAACAAATACAAAAGAAAACATTTAAAAAAAAGAAAAGAAAATGTCTTTAATGCTTGCTAAAGTTAACAATATTATAAAAGAACTTAATATTAGTCCCAGTACTGAAACAAAATACAGGGGTGTAGCCAGAAATTTTCTTAGAATTACGCACGCCAAAGGCGTGCCCGAGCAGGGGGATTTGGGGGGCCTCCCTCTGTGAAAATTTTAAAACTCAGGACACCTGTAGATACATTTTTAAAAATCTTTTTTCGAATCAATATTAAGAGGATATTTTATAGAACAGTTACAGACAGCCTCAACTTATTCCCGGATTTTGTTTTTGCATTACGTACTGTGCGTAATGAGCGCTACGCCTTTGAAATAAATAAATACTCATTTGTAGGGATTCCTTTTTGCGATTTGCGGTAGCTATGCTACTTTCACTTCATCAATGGTACTTATATACTACAGTGACGTTCCAAATGTGGGTTTTTTAAAGCTCATTATGCGATGTTAGTATTGTTCAATTTTTGTGACACTTTTAGATTCCTGTTTACGTTAAAACTGTTTTTAACATATGTAAAATTATAGTCAATCCAATAGTATGTCTACAAGCGGTCCGAGCACATTTCTTTAAAAATGTTTTAAAACTGTAGACTGGTTGCAAGTTACAACTGTTGCAATATAATGTTGTTTACTGGTTTGCTGCGCATCAAGTATCGAAAAATCAGTCTAAAACATTTGTCGGAATACCAGTAGTATGTCTGCATGAATAAACTTCCTGTAATCGTGAAGATTGCAAGTTTTAATTTCTGAACGTTTACAGATCATGACGTAACCGATTTGCGGTTCGCGTAAATTTAATTTTGCGTAACCGACACGCGAACAGAACGGCGGTTCGCGTGAAATATTGTGCCCTGTATATATATATATATATATATATATATATATATATATATATATATATATATATATATATTCACAATGATATTGTTTGATTGGGTGTCAGTATCATAATTAATAAAATATCAGTTTACAATATTAATTGTTTGTATCTTGTTTGACGACTGTTTTGTGTTGTTAATATTAACTGCATGTGACTGCCTTGCTACATTGTGGCTTCTACTTGCATTCAACACCTCAAGTTCAGCCAGAGAACGTTTCGTTAACGTTTGCGAACTATTTGATTGGTTTCCGACGTTGCCATTTGGTTTACATTGAAGCGCATAGCAGACGAATAGCAGACATTTTTCTGCTTGGTCTGGCTGAACTCAGCTCAGTATTGCTAGTTAGTTTTGTTCACGTGTAAAAATGGATGCTCTTGTGTTAGGTACATGTATCAATAAGCATTATTAGTAAGCTCAGAAAAGTCTGAAATCAGCAATATACGAAAACTTTAAATATAAATGAAAAGTTGAAAATTTCAATGCTTTAATGAAAATTATCTAGAGAAAAAGAAATGTGTCCTCTCAAGATTCCCCCCCCCCCACCCCCTTTGATCCATCTTTGTTACATTGCACAAAACTCCCCTACCCCTACTGTTTCCCACCCCCTGATAGTGATTCCCCCTTCCCCCTTTGATCCATCGTTAAAACTCCTACACCTACTGTTTCTGCTTTGAGAATGTGATAGTGGTAATAACCGGTCTGATAGTACGGTTCCCCCTCCCCCCTTTGATCCATCGTTAAAACTCCTACACCTACTGTTTCTGCTTTCAGAATGTGATAGTGGTAATAACCGGTCTGATAGCGTGGTTGATCCCAGACATGCCCCAGGAGGTGCGGGAACAGATCCACCGCGAAATGTATGTCACAAATGAAATCATTCTGGAAACAGAGCTGAAGCGCGCCTACGCCAGCCACGAGGACCTGGCTGATGATGACCGTGACCACCGGGATGATCCAGCATCGCGGTACTCGCCCAAGCTGTCCGATGATGAGATACAGGTCGAGCTGACGCATAGGAAGCCGGACAGTAACAGTGAACCACGGACTTACGTCTAGAAATAATAATTCAGAGTAGAACAAAACAACTAAAAGATCTAACTTTTCAGATATGAGCTTAGTCTAGTCTTAGATTTTAGTATGAGCAGCTATTTTGGGATTGTTCAAAAAATGTCATGGGAAGTGGCAGAGTCTGATGTTGACTGTAAACTACAGACCTTCATCTAGAAACAATCGGAGGAAATGGAGGTTTTAAATACAAATGGTTTATTTTTAGTGTGAACAGTTAGTTTGGGATTGACTGATGACATAATATAGACCGATATGACACACAGGAACTCTTGACAGCAATAGTGAACAACAAACCTATATCTAGCTTTGAGCAACACTAGCATTCACACATGATTTTATCTGTGTTTGATGTGGTTATTCAGTTTCATGTGAAGTGCCAGTTTCCTGCTCTATTGGCTGAATTTGACCCAAGAAACCACTTAAGGAGAAAAACTGTCTCTTCAGCTCTTCTCTGCACTTATTCAAGTCTTAGATTACATGCAAATGTTTTCATTGTAAATGACTAGTTTTAGATTATCCAGAGATAACATATAGTGAACCACAAATCTGCTTCTAGAAACTATTAGAGAGGGAAAGAAATCTCAGATGTCCCTGATGTTTGTCTATAGGGCCATAACTAGATTACAGTAATTTGCGGGTAGTAGCAAAAAAGAATCAAGGTACAGCAATATAGTCTTTTTTCCGGTCAGACAAAAAGGATCGTTTTGAACAAAAAAAATACTTTTCTTTTTATTGTTCTGCCTTTGACATCCCACCCCCAATGCCCACAAGCACACATATAATAGGTATATGAATGATTTAGCATTACATGACCATACCAATTTTATAAGTGTGAACAATTAGTTTAAGATTGTCTGAAGGTAACACACCGACTCACAGCAAACCACAAACCTTACATCTAAAAACCATTAATGATAAATGGAGCTTTTTTTGTTAAATCTCTTAGCATTAACATTGTCTTGAATGACAATATAAAATGTTTCTAATATGAACTACTAGATTGGGATGTTGTTGCTTGAAATTTTATTATTATGTGTGGGTTTTTTTAAGAAGAGACTTTTATTCACATTTACAGATAGATCTTAGATTTATTAACACCTTAAATTGCTTTGTTTTAATGATCAAATTACTTCCGGTAGATACATGTACAAAACAAGTAATTTGTAAGGGAATACTTGTTTTATTGTGTTATTTTGCCATGACAAGGGATAACTGAGAGCATTTGGTGTAATCAGTATTTGGTCTGTTATGGGCTCTATTCAGTAGCTTGTGATAATGTAAATACATATTTTACATTATGATGGGTCCTGATATTTTGTGTCTGACCTTTGACATATTATTACCATATCTTCGAGCTAACACATGTATGTACATCCTTTTATTGCTTGTTCAAAGAAAAATATACTTTTTATTGTCATTTGTTTTTTCTTTTGCAAAACAATTACCTTTTTATGTTCTATTTATATATTTTTCAAAATATAGGATAAATATTAAATCTTTTTATCTATTTTATAACTTATTTTATATACAACTGATTACTTATAGTCTGTCCTACAGTGATCACATTTTTTCATATTATATAATTTACTACAAGTTATTTATTTCCGAGCTGATTGATTTGTAAATTGAACAAACAAATTGTATTTCTTTGTTATTTCCAAAACACTTTTTACTTTTCTTCTTACATCAAACCAAACTGAAATTATTTACAAAAAACATTTTAATAGAATGATGGGACAGACTATAATTCACTATTAGGAAATTCATTAAATATACAGCAACCACTGGTGTTGTTTTTGTTATTGAAAAAATCCTGTCTGTTTACTTACATTTTTAAAAATAAAAGGTAACAATATATTTATTTTGCAAAACAAAATGTGCTGAAATTAATATTTTTTTCACGTCCTGTGTCTTAATATGTGTCTTTCAAAATGTGATTTAGAACTGGTTAGATTTGAAAATAAAGATTGTTATCAGTGACAAAAACTGCGAAAGAGAGAACTTACTTTGATAATGTGCATAATAGTTATGTGACCCAAAAATCTCAATATAACATACTCATTGGTGTTACATGCATATTACTCATAGTTGAATACTCAATATATATATAAATGTATCGAAATATTTACTAAGTATTTTATATTACAAACATATACACATTTATTTTGTCGGTACATGTATGTGCTTCATGTTTATATAATTATATTTAATTTTATTAAAGTTTCTGATCATAAAGGTAAAGTTCGATGCAATTAAAATAATATTCCCATTAGAGTGGCAGTTTATAGATTTAATTAAATGTTTTGAAAATATTGCAAACATTATTTTAATAAACACTGTCAAAAAACGTACAATTGTAATGCAAGCTGTTATTAAAATCTACTGCATGCTAGTAATTACAGGTAATTTTGAAGGTTTTATAATGGTATTTTTTAAACCGTAAATTTGTTTTTATATTACTTTGCATATTTTATACTTTTTTTGAAGTATCAAGTACTGTATATCTGTACTGTAGTTTTGCTGTAACTTGTTTGAACTGTAATTTTGTGTGTATTATTGGAATGTTTAAGGTTTGTTGTTTAAAGTTTGTGTAAGAGTAAGTTCGCATGATTTTTGCCTAGTTAAGTGAACCACTTAGTACAGATTAGATTAATTACCATAGTATATATACTCACAGCCAAAAGAAACTTTACAAGTGTTATATTTGAATCTGGTTGGAAATGGCAAATAATAAGAATAATATTGTTTGTGATATATATAGTTTAATGGTTCAATAGCAAATGTAAATAAGGAACAAAAACAACGTGACTGCATGTAACAATGGCGTAATAATGTGAAAGTCACATATGGGGTCAAAAACCACTTTTACATTGAAATGTCACACAACGAAGTCTAGCAAAATTTGGTATTTCAGACTCCATACTGACTCTAATAACGTGTGTGACCACTGTGAGCTTGGATACATGCATGCACACGTCTTTGCATAGACGTCGTCAACCTTCTGATTACGTCAATCGGGATGCGTCGCCATTCCTCAACCAGGAATTGTTGCAGTTGTTGTCTGTTGAGCGGGGGCTGTTGTCTCCGTCGAATCTGGCAATCAAGGTAGTCCCAAAGATGTTCGATAGGTGACATGTCAGGAGAGCGTGCAGGCCATGGCAAAACGTTAACATTGTTCTGATGGAGGAAGTCCTTGACAATGCGAGCAACGTGGGGTCTGGCATTATCATGCTGGAATGTGATACCTTGGGGCTGCTGCTGTAGGAATGGCACCACAACTGGTCTTAGCACTTCATCCCTGTAACGTTGAGCATTCAGATTGCCATCAATGATGACAAGTTCGGTGGTCTGATTGCCACAGATGCCTCCCTACACCATTACACTACCACCTCCGAAAGGTTCGACTTCAATAATGCAACAATGGGCTGTACGTTCTCCTCTGCGTCGATACACTCTCACTCTCCCATCCCCCCGGAAAAGGCAGAACCTACTCTCATCGGTAAAGAGAACCCTTCGCCAATCACGGATCTGCCAACGCCTCAACTGCCTGGCCCATTGTAGTCGCAGCTGGCGGTGTTGATCTGTTAATGTGGTCCCGCGGTACGGTCTGTAGGCTCTGATACCAGCAGCACGCAATCTTCTTGTCACGGTCTGTCTGCTCACATGGTAGCCGAATGCCGTTGCCACTGATGACGTCACCGTCAAAAACCGATTACATAGGTGTAATGTTTGTAGGTATCAGTCATCCTGCAAAATTATGACTCGTGGTCTACCCGTTCTTGGCCTGTCCGAGGTCCGACCTGTCTGTTGGTATCGATTTCTCAGGTTACCAACAGCAACTCTGGAACATCCAAACGTCCTTGCGACATGAGCGTTAGATGCCCCCATTTGTATCATGCCAATGGCATGCTCGCGTTGTTCTGCAGTAAGTCGTGGCATTCTTTTGGTGGTTTTCTATCAAATGCATACCCTACTTGAATGTTGGCTCATTTTAATACCTTCATTGCACGTGTTAATTTTGTAGGTGGTGAAAAACGTGATTTCTGATTTTTTTTTCACGACCTGAAAAGCATGCAACGTTCTCTTTCAAATATACTGTAAAAAGTAGGTTACGATTATAGGATTGTTTGTGCAATTGATTACGTTCAGATATATGAATGATTTCACATTCAAAAAATTATTTTCGTTTGTAAAGTTTCTTTTGGCCGTGAGTATATATTACGATCCATCATCAAATCGTGACTCTATGAAAATTAGTGAAAAATGTTAATCATTTTATATTGGTGAGATTTTACTTGGGAAGTTGGAAACAATTGTATTGAAATTATAGTAGCTAGCTGATTACATTGTATACTATACATGCATTTGTAATGTGCCTGTGTTAGTCTCGTCATATATTCATGCTACAAATACATGTAGGTAATTGATTTAAGCTGGAAGTAGATGCTGCCTTGTGTGAAAAAAACTGTATTATGGTGCTTATTAACGGGTAGATGTTACATATTTTAGGCATAGTTTTCAATCATTTGTTTACTTATATTTATGAGTTATTGCTAGATTAGTGTAGTGGGACATTCACAATGCAGTAAGGCCATGTATGCATTTAGTATAAGCTTCATTATTTATGTAGTTATTCAATGCAGTAAGGCCATGTATGCATTTAGTATAAGCTTCATTATTTATGTAATTATTCAATGCAGTTTTATTGAAATCATGTTACATTAACAAAGAAATCTCAAAGTAGGTCACTATGACACAGTTTGATGACTTTTTAATTTTTTAATTCTTTTTTTTTAGATAATACTATATACATGTATGTGTACAATTATATTATACAATACCTAATAAGGGAACACAGGCAGGCAAACAAACATACATGTACTACTATATTGTATGATTATTAATTTTATATATACTATATATCTAGGCCATACCGACTACAGTAACTATAACCACATATTACCAAGCAAGTTGTGTATATTATTGGGTTATTATATAGTGTGTGCACATTTGTGTTTTGGTAACTGCTTGCAGTCCAGTAATCACACTGATGATCAGTAGAAAGTATATCAATCATTTTTTTTCGAAATGGTAAAAACGACATAAAAACAAGTTGATGCAAGTCTTGTATTTTGAAAATATAATCATTTGGCGAGATATGAACACTGATATACACAATAATTAACATCATATGTGAACACCATAGTTCAAAAAAAGCACTACGGGTAAAATGTTTTTCACATAAAAATGTTCTGGTATACTTTCTTTGATTGTCAGTACCAATATATATATATATATATATATATATATATATATATATATACACACACACACACACACACACACACACACACACACATAAAGAGTTGAATCCTGTTGGCTCGAACCCTGTCGGTGCTTGAGAAAGTGTTCGACCCGTTGGGTAGTTCGATCTAACCAGTTGGTCAACAACATGTAAGTGCAACTCAGGACTTCATTTTTGTTTCGATCATTGTGGTGTATTTGACCCTTCCTAGTTCGACCCAACGAGATTCTACTGTGTGTGTGTGTATAGATATATACATATATTGTGCTCATCACTGAAAACATATTATCAGTATCCCCGTCCTAATTTCAATGACAATTACTGGTCATTTTTCAGTCAGCGGTTTTGTCATGGTTTTTATTAAATCTACTTGGACTGTATTTGTGCAGATACCAATATTTTTTTTTCTAACTAAGAATAAATAATGGTGCAATAGGATTTTTTTTATACTGTGTATTTACTAACAGTAGTTTTGCGAGATTAATTTTATTTATTATGGATATATGATTTGTGTGGGTTTTTTGTGATGTATCTGTGCTATGCGTTCAGTTGTTAGTGAGGACTGCTTATGTTTTTGTTTTGTTTTTTTATTACACATGTATATGTGTATATTTTTAGAAAACTGTATTGAAACTGTAAGTGACCAAAAGGCAGAAAATAGTAGTTTTGTATATTGAATAAATATATGGTAGAGAGCGCTGCCTGAAATGCTATTTTTGTTTCAGACCATTTAAAATTGAAAGTGGCTCCTCTGGTCTAAGACTCCAGTGTATAACCTCTGGTAGTTACAGACCATTTCAGCTGAATTTAATCAGATTGTGTGTGCACACAGGTACAACAGTTTAATTTTCTTCGTTTTGGTTTTACATTATTGAAACCAAAACTAGGTCTGTTTCGCCATTTTCATAATCCATTAGGATCATTATTGAGGTAGAAAGTGCTCACATTTTAAAATACCCGGTGTTATCATTATATACACTGTTCTGAGTTTGCTGCCATTGTAAGATGGGGTTTATTTTACTAATGGATCCTTTTTAATAACTAAAATTAAACCTTTTTAAATACATCTTTAGAACGTCAGTGTCTGTATATTGTAATAGCTCAAACTTTGGGTTTTTCTATGAGGAGGGATCTAGCTCAGTTGGTAGAGAGCACTTACCTGAGGCGCTTTGATCATAGAATCTAACTTCTGCAGACCAAATCTCAATGGTATGCACTGTCCTGTTTGTGGGAAAACTGCATATAAAAGATCCCCATGCTGCTAATGGAAAACTATCTTGTTTTCACAAAGACTATGTCGGAATTATCAAATGTTTGACATCCACTAGCCGATGATTAATTAATCAATGTGCTCTAGTGGTGTCATTAAACAAAACAATTGACATCCTACAGCCAATGATTAATTAGCCAATGTGCTCTAGTGATGTTGTTAAACAAAACAATTTTGGTTTTAAATTTTGATCATGTTGCTGCCTAATAAATATATTTTCATGTATATGGAATTATTGGAATGTAAAAAAAAACCCAAGTTTAACCTATGTATACAGACACTGATATTTTAAATCGGATAATGAATTTAATATGTAATTTTAATTGTTAAAAAGGCTTTATATTGGATGGAAACAATCTTAACAATGGTAGCAAATTCAGAACAGTCTCTTTAAAACAAATTATAACCAATAAAGTGCATGATAACTCTATTTCTGCACAATAACATATCTACTAGATGCATGACCTTTATATTTAATCAGCGCTAGTCTTGCCTTACTGATGCCATATGCCCGCATATGACTAGGTGTGATTCAGGTATAGTAATTCTCACTGTGTTGTCAAACATTATTTAATAAAGTTGTCACAGGTTTTAACACAGTGTTTGTACAAGGGCAGAATGAATTATTAACCAGTTGGTTTTGAAAAATCTCGAGAAGACATTTTTATCTTTTACAGAGAGATGTAGAAAGCATTTTCATCAGTCCATGTGTCCATTAAAAAACCCTCAGGTGTTTGTTTTATAGTACATTACTGTCTTTTCAAATTTACTATGATGTTTTGTCATGATGTGGAGGTTATTATAATAATAAATAATTTAGCATCAATCGTATCAGTGACAATAAAAGCCTTCTAACGGGATGATAGTTATGCATGTCTTTTGTTATCAAATAAAAAAAACACTATGGACTTAATGATGATCTTTCAAAATGGTCTCAGTTTTACTTGAGGGTTGGTTGGGCTTTGTTTTGTCTGTTTGCAGTGGTGGATAATTTTCCTTGATTTTTCAAAATAAAGTTATAGTATAGATACCTGTTATTTTAGTAGTTACATCAGCCTATTTCTTTGTTTAATATTTAGCCTATTAGTGCATGACTTAGTACCTTTTTCACTGCTATTATCACTGGAATTTTTTATTTACCTTTTATTGTTTACAGATAATTTTCTGTGTGCCATGTATCATCTTATTTCACTGTCAGTTGCACTATCTGTTTGTTTTAAAATAACGTTTTATTGGTCTACATTTTTGTGAATACATATACATATACATGTATTACTTATCTACAAATATCACTATTTCCTGTTTGTTCCGATTATCCTACACTATTTCCTGTTTGTTGTAAAACCACATTTTATTATCCTACATTTATGTTAATATTCCTTTTATATCTTTTAACTGTCAGTGATTGTAGTAATAAAAGAGTATTATTCTTGACTTGGTAACATCTTTCACTATACCGCTATTTATGTAATACATTATACTATATGTTAAACTGTAAACCCCAGGATTGGATACAGATAGAATACTAAATGTAAGTTAGTTTTTATATTACGAATATATTTTCAGTCATACATTACATAATAAGTGATTGATCTATAATTAAAAACACGAAAATATAATATAAACAGTTCTGAAGGGAACACGTTTAGAGACTTATAGTATCATATACTGATGGGGGGGGGGGGGAATATAGGGTCCTTGGTATTATGCCTGTATAAAGTACCTGTAGAGATATAATGTGGGACTGAATATCAGGACTCTGGGATTGACTGCCGGGATCAGTTAACTTCCTGATGTTGTAGACTGGGACATACGCATACAAGATGGGGTGGGGGGACTGCCCCCCCCCCCCCCCCCCCCCCCCCCCCCCCCCCCCCCCCCCCCCCCCCCCCCCCCCCCCCTAGTGCTGGAGTAAAACCTCAAATTCGGGCAAAAAATGATAGATATTAGGGCAAATTGTGCCAACGAGACCTTTTTACCATCTATTTCCATCATTATACCCTCAAAATTAGTTGTAATCCATGTAAAAATGCGTAGTGATTCGTTTGCAACCTTATATAGCTGTTTGGTAGTAATGTTGATATAAATAAATGTTATCCAGATCGGGCATTGTCGTTTAATTTAAAAGCCCCCCCCCCCCCCCCCCCCATAAAAATGGGATACTATACGCCAGTGGACGGGGGTTTCGGCTGCAGTCAATATTTACTGTTACTCTTTGTGTTCCCTTATTTCTTTCACTCAGTATATTTATTACAAGACGTTTCATTATTTTTGTGCAAGATATTGAAGTTTATTTTACAAGACACTGCTTCAAAAAAAGAAAGAAATAAACACTACCCATGCACAGTCTTATCAGATGATCGAAAATTATGAACTCAAAACGAACATGTATATCAACATTGTGAAAGAGAATTTTCTAATGAACATCTCCCCCACAGCGGTATAATAACAGTAAATGTTGTTCAGAGTCTGGTTGAAACCAGATCTTACTGCATTTCAACCGTGTCTGTGTTGGTTAATAAATCTGATACGAACCAGTGACAGTTGACCTTTCAGACGAGGTTGTTGCCGCCAGTCGAGTGTTAGCTTAAATTGGCACAGAAGATGTATGATAATTTTCTGGACTTTTAATTTCATTTAAACAATTACTTACATCAAAAACTAATACTTTTTTTTTATATACAGGTAATATCTGTACATTAACATACACAATATACATACATAAAAAGAACTATATAGTCCGTCCCATCCTTCTACACATTTTTTTTTTATTTTATAAATTCAGGTTGGTTTTACGTAAGAAAAAAAGTAAGTGTTTTAGAAACAACAAAAACAAATACTATTTTTTGTGTGCAATTTAGAAATATATCTGCTCAGAAATAAATAAGTTGTAGTAAAGTCTATAGTATGGAAAAAGTCGTTATGTGGGAAGGACTATAAGTTACATTAATTATTTCGTTTTCTCTTCTGAAAGGAGTAAAACTGAATCTCGCCGTATTCGTTGGCTATAACAAGTTTCTCGCTGGTAAGGGGAGCTAAGCTACGCGACCCTTGAATGTTTGTAATTTGACCTTGAAAGGTGCCGTCAACGGAAAATTTGGCAACGGGAGTGTCGACGTATTTCCTGTAGTTCGGTACACCGAGCGTTCTATCGGCGGGGAACCAGCCTCCAATGTTTTCTATGAAATACCCCATCTGTCTTGACGATGAGAAATAATACGTCAAAATTTTGTTTGAGAGGCCAGCCGTGTACCAGTTCCCTTCAGAATCAACGGCCACGCCCAGTGGACGATCCAGTGGCAACCAGTAACCACCTTTAGTAAAAACCGTATCTTTTTGTAGATTTATCACCAGCATGTGCCCGTCAGAAACGTGCAACAAACGCGATACCCGATTGTACGCGATCCAATGGAACTTGTCGTATCGACTGCGATTCCCTCTGTCGGTGGACGCGTCCGTCAGGAAATTCCAGTCAGAATCGTAAAATTTCAGATTCGGCGAACCTTCACAACCCACGACGTAGAAGTCCTCCACTTTTACGATATCCACACCACAGCCCTTTTCGAAGTAGATGTCGGATACAATCCGCATAGGGTAGCGCAGATCAAGAACTATAGCTTTGCTTTCTGTGGGTAGTCCAACGATGACGTGTGTTTCGTTGATGGTCGTGACGCCGCGAGCGATCCACGGGATCGACAGCTGACCAAGTACAGTTCCACTCGGCTTGAAGTGTTTCACGGTGTTTCTGAAATAGAAGGTGCCGAAAAGCGTTTTGTTTCCGACAGCCGCTATGTCGTGTATGGCACATAAGGTACTCTCTTTGCAGACTTTGCTCCGGTTTCGTTCCTTTGCTAGATTTCTCCAAGACTTGACTGACTGTTTCTTTAATTCTTCTTGTTCTAAATCAAAGAAAAAAAGAAACCCATTTAATCCATGTACTAATAATCATAATTATTTGCCCAATACTGTGACAAAGGTTATTGTAAAAATAAAGATTGTAGCTGAAATGCCTATGACACAGGAGCGGAGTCGTAGGTAAACATTTTGTACGAGACGAGATGACTACAGGACGACAAGGAATACTTCAGTGGCAAGAAATACACAGAACGATTTTTTAATTTCATAACGAGTTACTCTTATGTAACTGAGACAATCCCTGGAAAGCAGTGCTTCTCAACACCAGCTGATACAGAGTTAACTGTGGAACTAATGGAATTTAATTGAAACAATCTGAATCTGATCGACAAAACCGTAACACATGATCAGGGCCGTACCTTCGCACAAAGCAGAGTCGAATGGATGGATATATATATATATATATATATATCTTTTACTTGAGATTTCACCCCTGCATCACCAGAGGACTGCCACTCCCAGACTAGTTTACTAAATCAAAATTAGCACCGGGTAGAGCTCATTCAACCGTGATAACATGCACTCACGTGATGTGGTGGTATGATAACCACAGGCCTGTTTGATGTGTCTAGTGCTATAGTGAAGTATTGTCTTGACCTTCTCGCTTTCAGCACTCCAACCCGGGGATCAACGGCGGGATGGTAGCGAATGATTTAATAACCGCTAGATATGACAATGCTTGAATCGTGACATCTGCATGTGACCCCCTTGGTGGAACATCCACCCTACGTACTCGAACAGACCACGTATTCCAACCCGGGGGGAGAACGGTGAAACGACGAAAGTAAAAGCATATACTCAACCAAATTAGCTGGCATAAATTTAGCAATATAAATTAACAATTACTCAAAACTACCCGCCTGTACATCCCTTGGATGGAAGAGCGACCTGAAGCACTCGACCAGGCACTCCAACCTGGGGATTAACGGCGGGACGGTAGCGAGTGATTAATAACCACTAGATATGCCAATGCCATCCAGACCTAACCACGATAACCATATTATTCTACTGTAAATATGTTCATGTTCTGAAGCTCGTGATTGACAACTGGCATACACCACCCGCTAACGACACATTAGTTTTTTTTTTTTTTTTTTTGATGTTGTTTTGGGGTTTTTTTTTTAAAAAAAAAAAAAAAAAAAAAAAAAAAAGTTTTTTTATTATTATTATTATTTTGTTTTTCTTTCGTTTTTTTAAAATTATTATTATTATTATTATTATTATTTTTTCTTTTTCTTTCTTTCTCACTAAGACAGGATCGAAGTCGCAGTAACCCAATTGGATAATTAACCAGCCAATCAACATCGTTAGATAATCAACCAAGATAGGACACCACTAATTATCGCCTATTTTTTGCAGCACTCTCATTGGTCCAATCCAGCCAATCACGGATCAAGAACCCCACTACACCTAACTGTAAATAAACTGCACGAATTTGTCTTTGCACCCGCACCATGTTTTTTTTAATTTTTATTACTAATGCATTCCATCCTAGCTAACTAAGGTAAGTCAACTAGGGTTCCAGATGCAAAGACATGCAGGAAAACCGATACCCAACTATCCAGATAGCCTGAAGACAAACCAAGTAAGCCTACTAAAATCCTATATTTAGGGGGCGAGAATCAAAATTCTTCAAACTAAGTACCTAGATCGGTGCATATATGTATACAATTGCTACTTGCCACCGATAGTTTCGTTTTATTGCATTGGTAATAAAGTTAAGTATGCCAAGCACTAGGCTTTTAAACCAATACCTACACTATAAGGGTTTAACCCGTCAAATTGGATAGCTAAGCATGGGCGGATCCAAGGGGGGGGGGGACCAGGGGGACGCGTCCCCCCAAAAAATTGTTCAAGTGCCCTCAAAATGTCCAAGTGCCCTTTTTGTTTGTAGAATTTTTTTTTTTTTAAGTAAACAATAATTATATTGTAGATAAATGAAATCAAGATTTTCGTGTACATGCGCAAGCTTGCAGATATGTGTCTGTGTTATTGAGTCTCAATGGGGCCTCATTGAGGTTCTAACGCGAGTGACGCCAATTTACTTTATTATTGCTAGTATATTATGACGTAGAACTGTAGGAATTCATATTAATTGTAAATATCAAAACTTGTAGTAAGGTGCCCTTTTGACGAGTCAATGTGCCCTTCTTTTTTGGTCCCCCCCCTAAAAATATTTCCTGGATCCGCCCATGCAGATGCATTTACACTCGCTGGTTATGTTACCCTTGCTAATTTCACAGCGTAACATCACAGTGAATTTAAATTCAGGATGACGTTGCTTGGTTTTTATAATGTCGACAACGATCCAGCATGCCAAAAAGAAATATGTTTCTTTTATTTATTTATTTGTGTCTGTGTGCATATGTACATATGTCTTTTAGTATGTGTTTTTGAATACAGCGGAAAATCCCAATCTGATTAAAATTATCTCCAAGATCAAGTGTTGCCTTACTTACCTTATATTAAACAACGGATAATGGATCAATACTTACAAGAATGGAACGATCAACGTCATTTTATTTCTAAATTAAAACATTATAATAAGTTCAACCAAAGTTTTGAGTGTGAAAAATATTTATCTTCTATTTCATTACCACACTTAAAACGCTCACTAACCAGACTACGATTATCCTCTTATAGTCTATTATGCGAAACGGGTCGATATCATAATATACTTTATGATCAGAGATTTTGTACATTATGTAATATGACAGATATAGAAGATGAATATCACTTTGTGTTAGTTTTCCCAATGTATAGGGATTTAAGACAACAGTATTTAAATAAGATTTACAATAGATGGCCAACTATCCAAAAGTTTTATAGGCTAATGTCTTGTGATACCCCTAAAATGGTTATTAATTTAGCAAAATATGTAAACTTGCTATGCAGAGACGCCAGTTATTGTTATAATTGGTTTCTTATCTGTTCCTCACAGCTTTATACTTTAATGTATTTTCTTCAACTAGCCTTCTTACTTGCTGAGTCACTGACTCTACATTTAATTTGTATTTTTCATTGTGTGTTTGCTACAAGTGTTATGTAATACTTTATGCAATAAACATGTTCACTGGTTATAACTGGTAGACTAGCTGATTCACCTCCAGCCCTACCCTATGTTACGCAACAAGAGTATGACAAAGATTTCGTAAAAAAAAACTCCACCCATCCCAATCCAACCCCTTTCCTTTCCGTATTTGATTTACATATTACAAAACATTTACTGCGATAACTACACGTCTGAATTGGGTAGGAGTTGTGATGAGTGAGGCATCAGTGTTTGAGTAACCTTTCAGAAACATGTATTTACACTAGTTCAGTAGTTGGTTATGTTCACCTTCAAATTTCACAGTGTTATATTACAATGAAATTACGTCACGATGAAGTTGTTTGGTTTCCACAGTGACAACAACGATCCAACACGTCAAAGATTTAAGACAAAAATTGTTGGGGGGGGGGGGGGGGGGGGGGGTTCTGCGTGCAAATGTCCGTGTGTCATTTAGTGTATGTGTAACAAAACATTTAATGCAGCTTGGAGATAAAAATACCTTCTGCTAATCGAATCATTATTTTGACTTTTGATAATGACTTTACGTCCCGAACATCAAAAACGGTATAAGAAGACAAAATATCTGTGTGTGCGTGTGCGTGTGTGTGTTGTTTAAAATTTGCTAAGATGTTAAATAATCATTCCTTTCCTTTTTATATTTCAAGTACACAATATAAACATTTTCCACGATAAGGTCAGTATTTTTTTATTATTCGGTTTACGAACCCGCCGACGTAAATTTTTCGTATTTTTCACTTTTATTTTTTATTTTTTTGCCGCCGACTTCCACAAATAGCTCTAAAGAAAAAAAAGTTACCATTCTAGTCTATTGTGGCGCATTTCGTAAGGTAACAGTGAGAAATAACACTTATTTCGTCAATAAATGTACAGTTGTAGATACGAATTGTTAATTGTCTTCGGTCGCTCTCTTTCGGTCCGATTCGCTATTTCGCTTACCCCTACTGATACACCCAAAACAGGTTGTTGTTTTTGTGTGTGTGTTTTTTTTGTTTTTTTTGTTTGTTTTTTTTTTTTGGGGGGGGGGGGGGTCCTTCCTCCTACCTTTGTGCACAAAAGTTCTTGTTCGTAAACTTAAAAAAAAAAAAAATAATACTGGCCTAACTAAACGTCTGAATTGGGCAGGGGTTGTGATGAGTGAAGGATATCTGTGCCAAAGAGACACATATTTTTGTTTTGTTTGTTTGCCATAATGTGTGTGTCTGCATACGTACGCACTTGGTCCTTTTGACGTACGTATATGTTTTTGAAGACTGTGGAAAATGCTTCCTGCTAATGAAATCATTGTTTTTACTTTTTATAATGACTTTACGTCACGCTTTTGTTTGTCCCATGGAAACGAAGTTTGCCTTTCCGAAAATCAAAAAAGGTATAAGAAAAACATGCGCATGTATGTGTGTGCGTGAGTGCGTGCGTGTATGTTTGTGTGTATGTATGTGTGTCTGTCTGTGTGTGTGTGTCTGTGTGTGTGTCTCTATATGTGTGTGTGTGTGTGTCTCTCTCTCTCTCTCTCTCTCTCTCTCTCTCTCTCTCTCTCTCTCTCTCTCTCTCTCTCTTCTCTCTCTGGGTGTGTCTGTCTGTCCGTGAGTGTGTGTGTGTGTGTGTGTTTTGTGTGAGTGTGTGTTGTTTAAAATTTGCTAAGATGTCATTAAATAATCATTCCTTTCCTTTTCCACGATAACTAAACGTCCCATTCTTGAAATATGCATTTACACTAGGTGGTTCGCCTTGCTAATACCACGGCGTTACATCAAAGATCCCTTGCTGCATTAGGAAATATGCAGCGGGTATGCTTTGATGACTACGTGTCAGAATTACTAAATGTTTGACATCCCAGAGTCGATTATTAATTAATTAATGTGTTCTTGTGGTGTCGTTAAACAAAATAAACTTTTTACATCACAATGAATTTACGAATTTGCGTATGTACGTGTGTGTGCCTATTTGTGTACGTATGTGCTTTTGAAAACAGTAGAAAATGCTAATGAAATCATTGTGTTTACTTTGTATAATGACTTTACGTCACGCCTTTGTTTGTCGCTTGAAAATAAAGTCTGCCTTCCCGAACATCAAAAACGGTATAATAATAAGAAAAAAAAAACGTGTTTATGAACATGCGCACGCGTGTGTGTGTGTGTGTTGTTGTTGTTGTTTAAAATTTAAAATTTACTAAGAAGTTATATAAATTATCATTATTGTCCTTCCTACATTTCATGTACACGATACAAACATTACCCACGATAACTAAAGATCTGAATTGATTAGAGGTTGTGATGAGTGAAGAATGTGTCTAGGTGGGTGGGTCCCTTTCTATGCTAAAAACATGCATATATACTAACTGGATACTCTAATATGTTCACCTTGCTACCGTAAATGTATAGCGCTACATCATAATGAAATTACGTCATCATCACGTCGCTTTGCTTTCACAATGTCAACAACGATCTAACAGGCCAAAGAAATATTTTTCCTCTTTTTGTTTTGGTATGAATCTTTTAAGATATTATTTTGTTTCTTTATTGTTGTTGTTGTTGATTGTTTTGTTGTTGTTGGGTTTTTGGGTGGGTATTTTTGTGATTATGTTTTTTGTTTTTGTTTCATTGTTGTTGAATAAATTGACCAATGCTTTTTGTTAAATCAAATCATTGTTTGAATTATTGTATAATGACTTTATTGTCACGCCATTATTTATTGCTTGGAAACGAAGTTTTTCTTCCAGAACATCAACAATGTTATAACAACAACAAACAATTGCCAAGATTACACATTTGAAAACATACACCATAATAACTACACGACTGAATTGGGTCGGAGTTGCGGTGTGTGAAGGATGTGTGTGGGTGGATGGGTCCCATTTTATAAACGTGCATGTAGGCTAGCTGGGTATGTTCTCCCACCTAATTCCACAGCATTATATCACAATGAAATTTCGTCATGATGATGTCGGTTGGTTTCCACAATGTCGACAACGAGCCAACACGTCAAAGAGAAACACAAATTTCTATCTTGTTTTGTCTGGATGTGTCATTTAGTGTATAACAATGATTTAACGTCGCTTGGTTTTCATAATGTCAACAACGATCCAACAGGCCAAAGTGAAATATATGTTTTATTTATTTATTTGTGTCTGCAGGCGTATATGCATGTGTCTTTACTTTTAGTGTTTGTATGTGTTTTTGAATGCAACGGAAACTCCTTTCTGCTAATCAAATAATTGGTTTAATTTTTATAATGAATTTACGTCACGGAATTATTTGTCGCTTGGAAACGAAGTTTACCTTACAGAACACCTCTTTGAGTGTGTGCGCACACGTTTGTGTATGCGTTGTTTAAAATTTGTTAAAAAAAAAAAATCTTCCCTATCCAACTCCTTTCCTTTTCGTATTTGATTTATACATTACAAAACATTTACTGCGATAATTACACGTCCTAATTGGGTAGGAGTTGTGATGAGTGAGGCATCTGTGTCTGGTCACTTTTTGGAAAAAAACATGTGTTTACACTAATTGTTATGTTCACATGGCAACTTTCACAGATTTATGTCACAATGAAATTACGTCACGATGAAGTTATTTGGTTTTCACAGTGACAACGATGATCCAACACGTCAAAAAAAAAAAAAGGTTGTTTTTGTCTGCATGCAAATGTCCGTGTGTCGTTCATTTTGCTAAGATGTGAAATAATCATTCCTTTCCTTTCCATATTTCAAGTACACAATACAAACATTTTCCACAATAACTAAACGTCTGAACTGGTAGAGGTTGTGATGAGTGAAGGATATCTGTGCGTGGATGGTCGCTTTTTTAGAAAAATACTTTTACTCTAGCTGGTTTTGTTCACAGCTGCTAATTCCACAGCGTTAGATCACAATGAATTACGTCACGATGAGGTCGCTAGGCTTCCACTTGTTGACAATGATTCAAAACGCCAAAGAGAAAAGATATTTTTGTTTTTGTTTGTTTACCATGTATGTGTTTGCATGCGTATGTGCGTGTGCCTTTTATGTACGTATGTGTTTTTGAAAACTGTGGAAAATGCTTCCTGCTAATGGAATCATTGTTTTTACTTTTTATAATGACTTTACGTCATGCCTTTATTTGTCCCTTCCAAACGAAGTCTGCCTTTCCGAAAATAGAAAAAAAGGTATAAGAAAAACAAAATCCACGTGTTTGTGTACATGCGCACGTATATGTGTGCGTGTGTCTGTGTGCAGGGCCGTAGCCATATAGAAAAAAAGAAGAAAAAAAGAAGAAAAAAAATCCGGAAAAATTATAGAAACTTAAAGAAAGTTTTCTTCTTAACCGTTTACGGTGTTTTAGACTATTAACTACTCACTTGCCCCTCCCCCCCCCCCGCAAAAAAAATCCTAGCTACGGCCCTGGTGTGTGTGTGTGTGTCTGTATGTCTGTCTCTCTCTGTGTGTGTATGTGTCTGTGTGTGTGTGTGTGTGTGCGTGTGTGTGTGTGTACGTGCGTGTGTATATGTGTGTGTGTATTTTGTGTGAGAATGTGTGTTGTTTACAATTTGCCAAGATGTCGTTAAATAATCATTCCTTTCCTTTCCGTATTTTATGTACACCAACACAAACATTTTCCACGATAACTAAACGTCTGAATTGAGTAAGGGTGGTATGAGTGAAGGATATGTCTGGGTGGATGGGTCCCATTCTAGAAACGTGCCTTTACACTAGCTGGTTATGTTCGCCTTGCTAATTCCACGGCGTTGCGTCACAACGAGGGGTGGGATTTACCTCATTCGGTTGAGTGCTCGCTTTAGGTCCTTGTGTAGCAGGATCGAGCCACCTCGGTGGATCCATTCAACTGATGAGTTCCAACCACTGCACCATAAATGGTCAAAGGCAGTGTGTATGCGTTTCTGTCTGTGGGAAAGTGCATAGATCAAAGATCCCTTTCTGCATTAGGAAATATGAAGCGGATCTGCACTGATGACTACGTGTTAGAATTATCAAATGTTTGACATCCCATAGCCGATTATTAGTTAATTAATTAATGTGCTCTAGTGGTGTCGTTAAACAAAATAAACTTTTACATCACAATGAATTTATGTCACGATGAGGTCGCTTGGCTTCCATGATGTCGACAATGATCCAAAACGTTAAAGAAAAAGATATTTTTGTTTTCTGTTTTTCATGTGTGCGTGCGTGTGTGCATGGGCGGATCCAGGGGGGGGGGGGGGGGGGGACCAGGGGGACTTTTTTTTTTTTTTTTAAGTAAACAATAATTATATTGTAGATAATGAAATCAAGATTTTCGTGTACATGCGCAAGCTTGCAGATATGTGTCTGTGTTATTGAGTCTCAATGGGGCCCCATTGAGGTTCTAACGCGAGTGACGCCAATTTACTTCATTATTGCTAGTATATTATGACGTAGAACTGTAGGAATTCATATTAATTGTAAATATCAAAACTTGTAGTAAGGTGCCCTTTTGACGAGTCAATGTGCCCTTCTTTTTTGGTCCCCCCCCCCTAAAAATATTTCCTGGATCCGCCCATGCTAAGCTAGTTTAACTCCCCCTCCGTCATTGTATTCAATGCTATACAAGGACGGAAGGGGATGGGTGGTCATGAATGACCGTTGAACTCACTAGAATAGGGACTTAAGACAATAGGTACAACCGTAACACAAAACTGGGATTCACACACAGACTACACGCTCACTGCATCAGTACACAGGGTGCACTGACTAATGATGACAATGCACCCGCCCCCATTTATTGGCCCAGCACGTACTCTAATAAGGAACCGGACAAAAGAATACCGTTCCGAGTACACAATTGCAATGCACTCGGGGGGGGGGGGGGGGGGGGGGGGGGGGGGGGGGCCTGAACAAAAGAATATCGGCCTCCCCACCCAAACCCCCAATACTTGCTGCTGGTAATAACTTGGTACTTGGTGATGCCTCGACCAGAAGCGGTCAGACCCTTATAAGGGCCCTATGGGCAACCTAGGGAGACACCACAGCATCGTAAAGGTCTAAAATTAACGAGCTACTCTCGATTCACTAATATCAAAACCTATATTAGCTCGGCCATTTACCTTTCGACCGACCGTTCAAAATTGCGCCAAATTCCCTCAATCAAAATTGCGCACCCTTTTCTCTTTTGCATTTAACTGCTCCATTCAAATTCCATAGCACCACCACCACCCCCACCCGCCTGCTACCGATTTGATCGGGCTGCTGGTGCTCCCTTGCACCTGCCAGTGCAGGCGGTCCCTCCTTCCCCCCCCCCCCACACCTTTCCTGTCATGGACGGAGGAGCCGGCCAAGGCCGGCTCTTGTGCCCACGACAGGCGTGCGCTACAACAGCTTGTTATGAATGTGCACGTAAAAGCCTATGACCTGACATGACCTCTCTGCAGGCAACTCTCTCAGTGCCCCCTGCTAACATAGCTTGGCACACCATGGTAACTGGGCCCTTACGGACTCGGGCTAGACTAAGGGGGATCTCGGCGCAGCTAGAGCCCCAGACGTGCAGTGTGTATGGCCCATCGACGTATGGACACACTCCGACACTCACTAATCCGGCTCCAGCTATGGACAAACAGCACGTGTGGACAGAGTAAGTTAGTCATGAAAAACAATCTGTCTGAGAGATTGAAAACTCTAATATTCATCAGCCTTGGAAAGCAAGACATCTTGGAGACGGACATTCCAAAATCAAACCAACCCACTGGATAGAATGGATTCATCAGCCCCGTAAAGCAATCATTCTAAGAGAGAGAACTACAAAAATCACAGCCGAAGTCGGAAAGCTCTAGCCGAAGTGACGCGAAGTAGAAATAGGGGGTTTACGCAACAACCTTCAAATGATATAAAGAACGAAAAGGAAGGACATGCACTCGCGAATCACTGTCACAACAGTGATGCTACCGGCTATTCGGTGACCATTCTATGTACACACATGTAATGACGATTTTATTTTAAAGTCGTGACATGAACAAATCTAATAAAAACTACGACAATGACCCACTCATTAAAAACTTATAAATGAGAATTAATAGTTAAAACTGATAAATTACCATCTTCGTGCCAAAGGATGCCCCATGTCCTGCTTCGGACCAGCCCATACGCCTGCATCAAGTCGTAAACCTTGTGGTTTAGGAAGGGAAGCAGTAACGTTGAGGTTCGCGACCTCCTTTGCCGCTCACTGTTTAAAAAGTGTTTCAAAATAGTTAGTCTTGTTTCGAGGTATTCCAGTTGCTTGGCTACAGTTCTGGCAGCTTCTGATCGGATCTGTAATAAAACAAACCATTATACTGATATGGTAGTATATAATGAAGCATTATATACAATATAAGTATATAATGAAGCATTATATACAATATAAGTATATAATGAAGCATTATATACAATATAAGTATATAATGAAGCATTATATACAATATAAGTATATAATGAAGTATTATATACAATAATATATACAATATACCATTGTACTGTTATGAAAGCACATACTAAAAGATGGCGGTGTTCTGTTGTACTAAATGAACAATAAAATGTTAGGATTGTTCTAGTAAAGGGATGCAACTTAAAACAGGGTATCTACAGCATTCCAAAATACACTACCAATCAATTAACAAAAAAACACAAAAAAAACCCTGGTAAATTTTATAAAATACATACATACATACATATTACGCCCCCCCCCCCCCCCCCCTCAAATCATGGCTACGCCAGTGTATATGATAATATATCACATAATGACTTAACTGACCAACATCCTGCATATTCCTCGTCTTTAAAAACACACACACACACAGACACACACATGCACACACACTCATACAGACAGACAGACATACAAACACACATACATACATACATACATACACACTCTCACACAAACACACGGACAGACGCACACACATACACACATACATATATATATATTTACTCTTCAAAAAGGTAGGGGAACTCTAATAAGAATTTACAATTGCCAAAATTGTAAGGTATATTAGCAGTGGGGAATGGTTATATGATAATAGTGAATTAATTGGGCAAACATTACAACCGGTAGTTCAGTATTACAGTAGGTTTTATGACCACCAAAGATCTTGAAGGACGATTGGGGTCAGAGGTGAAATTTGAAAGTTGACGTTTTTTCATTAGTAAATCGCCAATTCAAACAATAAAAATTACTAAAAACAAAACAATTATAACTGTATGATCAACAGAATGAAAAAAGATTGAGAGAAATAATGTTCCACAGTAATTAATGTACCTTCCTGGAAATTGGAATGACACCCCACGCATGTGTACGGGGCAATTGTGTGATTCATGTGCAAACTGTGGAATGTGTTTCGGTGTGTTGATAAACAGACCTGAACATTCTTTACTAGGATGTCTGTGGTCAAAACGTATGTTCGGTCTAATAGTTGATATTAACATTATATTTCAGGTTCCCCTACTCTTTTTGAAGAATATATATATATATATATATATATATATTGGACTTTTTGGACACAAACGGCAGTTTGATGGGAATGTGAGTACTCTGGCATCCCTCTCCTTT
This sequence comes from Gigantopelta aegis, assembly GCF_016097555.1. Classification (NCBI taxonomy): domain Eukaryota; kingdom Metazoa; phylum Mollusca; class Gastropoda; order Neomphalida; family Peltospiridae; genus Gigantopelta; species Gigantopelta aegis. The sequence continues at coordinate 58,698,554 of NC_054702.1, forward strand.
GATCGGCGCCTGTCATTGTATTGTAACGAAAATACAAACTATGGGAGAAACATAATATGGTACCGGTATAGAATATCACACGATAAAAGGAATAGGCAGTCATGTGGGCAGAATATTGTATGAAATATATCGAGACATAACGGTATGGATCACCGCCCACAAATTGGGGCATGTCCCTTGGCCCCATTCTGGATAGGCCAGCGGACAAGAAAACATTGTTCAACTGTACAAAAGATCTGGCAACTGAAATTAAAGAAACCCTGACCAAAAAGCATTCATAATATGTTCCTCAAACTTTTATATCACGTTTGTATTTTAAAGAACCATTAATCTTACCTTGGTAAGTTTTGTCCATGAAAAAAGTTCTTGTTAACGGACATATTTGCATGGTTGTTACAACTGAGTAACCAAGTAATCGGTGAATCTCTCTCTCTCTCTCTCTCTCTCTCTCTCTCTCTCTCTCTCTCTCTCTCTCTCTCTCTCTCTCTCTCTCTCTCTCTCTCTCTCTCTCTCTCTCTGCGAGTGTGTGGTGTGTGTGTGCGTGTGAATAGTGTTCTGTGTATTGTATGTGTCTGAGCGCAGGTTTCTCCGTTTTCCATTTTGCATTATATAAACAATTTACAAATAAATAATTTTTGTCTGTTGACTAGTTTACAATAATTTGATAATAAAATATATTAAAACCACATTTCCCTCTATTTTTAAGTTGAAAAAAAATTAAACCTCCTACTTACAATTAAGTCATCTATTGTAGTCATTCCAAGAGAATCTAACGAAGTCTGTGTTAACGACTTTCCTTTCTTGTTTATCGCCAACCCGAGATTTTCCAGCACCCTATTCCGTCTCAGTTTGCTCGTTTTACCAACGATGCTGTAATGTTCGTTCCGTAACGTCACCACAGTTTGTTTCAAGCCGCGCAGCTCCCAAGAAAATTGACTTTTCCAAGAATGCAAATCGTCAATCATTCGCTGCTCTATATTCTGTCTGCTGCGAGGTCTCACAAGATGGATTCCAAACAGACACAAGACCACTGTCATCTGAGTTGCAACACTAAGTCTGAGCATTTTTCTAAGTAGTTTGCTATCTATTCTTCGACCATGAAATCAGGTCATTGTTAATGAATTACCATATAAATTACGCTATAGAAATATATTGGGTTTTTATTTATGGTGGAAGCTTTCCAGCTGGAGGTCATCGTTTACCAAATATAGAAAGGTCGGAAAAGTATAATTGGCAAGATATGAAATGAAGACACACGGAGTAAGGTTTCGGCGCTAGCCTCCACAATGTACTGGCTGTGATGCCGAGTTCTATTGTTCTCAATCTCCCGTGTGAAAGTAATACCCTTAGTTAAGCATGCACGCGTTATCGCCAACAGTTAAAATACCAGAACTATAATAGAAATGTCCTACATCTAGCTGAGGTGAGAGAATATAAAGAACAAAAGTAATTTTAGCCAGTTGTACAAACAGAGCAGCTAGTTTTAAAAACATTTTTGCGTACGTGATGAAGGGATACGTTTGTCTTGTCACATAGTAAAAGAGGAGATGAAAGTAAAAGGTAACACCCCATCGCATAGGCGTCAAAAGATGCCAGCAGCTGTAAGGTTCAGTAATATATTAAGTCGACTTCCAACAGGGGTCGGGGCAATGAAATGTCGTAAGAGTTTAGAAGACCTGGCTCCCCGCTTCCGTCGCCTATGTATGGTTATTTTCACAATTGAACTAAACGCAACATAGGCCTAAGACGAGGTACTTTACTTTAATTAATAATTACAGAAGATTTTTAACATGAATAATGGATACTGCAAATGATGACACAACTTATTTCCATACTTGCTTCAAAGTTTCAGTCATGTCGTTATGGATACGTAAATGTTTTGCTGCTTCTTGACTACCCTTTTAAAACGTGTTAACTGATGGCTTTAATATACACATGCTACTTGTGGAGCACTAAGTTTAGCATAGCAATGAGAAACTAACCAAGTACCTAACATTCATGAAAATAATGGATAAAACTGCATCTGAAAAAAAGAAAGATTTCAGTGTCCCAAAAAGGATACTACCATAAATAACGATACTCTCTCAAGTTTTTCAATAACCATATATTAATGTAGGATATAAATAGGACTGAATTTTTGCTTCATTACATGAATATATTTATTATAAACATCTTCAAACAATCGACTTAGCAACATTTAACTTGTGTATCATAATATGAACCTTTATTACCGAAGACGGGCTACATAGATAAAGCCAGACGTAGAACCAACAAGAAGTCTGTCCTGATAAACACCTGAATTTTCACGATTTACCATCCATGTTAAAGCTCGTGGCGACTTCACTTGAAACACCTCTTCTATGTACGTTCCTGAGGGCGACAGTCTATTAACGACATCCCCAGACTCGTCACAAACTAGCCAGTCACCGTTAGGATCCACGACCATCCCTCGAGGACTAGCTGTATCTATTTCCTGAGTTGTCCAGAGAAGGTTTCCGTACTCATCAAAGCTCGACACCCCCGTATAGTTTGAATCCGAAACCATAATTTGTCGTCTGACAGGATTCACTGTCAAGAACCAAGGATTACTGAGGACCTCTTTTTGCGAATCCTTCCAGATCATACGAACCCAGTGCCATTCTTTTGTGTAGACTCTGATGGAATTGGGTCTGTGGCAGAGAATGATGTAATAGTCGTCTAACACATCAATATCCCATCCACACTCTGTGTCAAATTTAACGTGGACTTTGGCTTCTATATTGCGGTTGAATGACAGTATCATGATGGTTTTGTTCTGGGGAACGCCAACCAAAGCGTGGGATGCGTTTAACGCCAGAGACCCGCGCATGTACCACGGGAAGCTCAGTTCCCCCAGGAGGAGGCCGTCTCTCCGGAAGTGACGCAGAACTTTATGTTGAAAGTAGGTCACAATGAAGGAATAGTCACTGAGTGCGGTGATATCCTGGATTTCGCACTCAACCTCAAATGGCGTACACGCTTTAATCTTGACTTCAAGAAGTGCTTTAGGCTGGTTTGAAAGTTCTGAAAATATTAAAATACATATGTCGTCAAGTGATTTGCTAATTTCTCCATCATAATATTAAATGAACTGTAACCTAAACTGGCAAACCTAGCTAGCCTGTAATCGTGTTGCCATCGTGGACCACTATGATGCCGTGGAAAACGTCTTCACGACATTTTTCACCACAGTTCTGCAGTTAATGTGTTAGAGAGGTGTTTAATTTGTCAGTATTACTATGAAAACTAACATAATATATAAAGTGGAATATTGAAAACACCGAGACAATTTACGTGTTAATTGCCAGTGTTGCTATATGCTACTGTAATGATGTAACAATTTTAAAAATTTGTGATCCAAATACGACACATATTTCTTTGGTTTAACCACATTATAGGCCTAATTATGTATATATATATATTTTTTTTTTATTTTTTAAATGAGACTTGTTGCAAGTAGCATTTATAAAGGAAAACATACCCGGCCGGAAGCGAACCGGTATCCACTGGATGGGTTTGGGCTGCATGTTGTCCAGCTTCTGGTCTCCCACGTGTGTGAGGAAGAATATCTCATGTCTCAGTCGTTCAGCCTCGTCCGACAGTTTAAGCGGGTACTCCTTCTCCTTCTGCAGGTAGTACGTCAACTGGTGCCTGTGCCTGTCTAACTCAGACAGTCGTGTTCTAACACCAACCATCTCCTCCTTAGAAAACAAAAACAAAAATAGTGCATACATACACGACTTAATAGGCATGTTAAAACTGTATTAAAAATAAAATGAAAAGTTTTTGCTCTTGTATTTAAAAAAAGATACCACCATGAAGCATATATAACCGGAGTAGATACCACAGGTTTAGATGGAAGCAACCATATATATATATATATGGGTGAATTAATTTTAATGGTTGACATGCATGTGTTAATGGTTTCAAAGAATGTGTGTGTGTGTGTGTGTGTGTGTATATATATATATAAACACACACACACACACACACTCACTCTGGGTAGGAACCGGTACCACGATGCGAACCCAGTTCCTTTCTGAAGATAAGATTGAAACATGTAAAAGGAAAATTATTTCTTTAAATTGTTTTTTAAAATACATATATACTGTACACTTGTTTTCTTTTATCATTTTTATATATATATATATATATATCCATCAATCCGATGAGAGGATGGAGGACCAGAATTGGGGGCCCATGGTTTTCATCTGCCAACGTCATTGGTGAGGATGATGTTGGGCTAGTAACAAGACGATTTTGTTTTGATTCAGTGTGCATGCACATTATTGTCGATTCATGTTAGTATTGGAAGTTTCTGCCTGTATTAAAAATAAATAAAAAATTGACCTAATAAGATATCGTTAAATATCCATTCACCTTTATGGTTGGAATCTATTCATTCATTTCAACTTATGTGTGTGCTTATATCCAATTAAGTTTCAAGCACGTTGTCTTGGGCACACCACCACCTCAGCTATTTTGTCAGGACAGTGACATGGGTTAATGTTTAATGATTGGCTGTTAGTGATAGAGAAGTCAGTGTACTGTCCTTAACCTACCCATTGAATCGTTAAACTCACTCTGGGTAGGAACCGGTACCACGATGCGAACCCAGTACCTACAAACTTTAAGTTCGATAACATAACCACACAACGGAAGCCGTTAAAAAATCTGTTATTTACCATCATTTATACAACGATATTATTAATTGTCTTTATGTGGTATTTTGGTCAATTATTTGTTACTAATAATTTCAACACTCACCTCTGACCTAAATGCATACTTAGCGTTTTCAAGTTTCTTCTCTAGAACTTTCAGATTAGAATCATACTGGTCTATGTCAGCTTTCAATAGCTGTATTTCCTCGAATTTCCCTGTAGTTCTCCTTTTCGGATGAGTTCGACATTTCGAAAGGTAGATGTTCCACAGAGCCATAAACTCTTGTCTCTCCTGATAAATCTCATCACTTAATATGTCGAGCTGGTCTTGCAGTTCACGTATCAGGGAATGTATTTCCTGTTGAAATATCCTTTCTCTTGCATTCCCACGAATCACCTGCGCAATGAGCAAGAGGAACGCACAGATTAGTGTCCACATTGTTGTTTCTTTAACGTGAAACCTGTAGTGGGTCATTCCACAACCGAATATATGAGTAACTGAATATCAGATTGCGCTGTGCAGATTGAGTATACAGCAACAACTCAAATACGTACGTAAATGCTGTATTAATGATAATGGAACAATAACTCAAATAATATAGTACGTAAATTGTTTTCACGTAAGTGATTTGTGGATATACACCTATAACTGAAATATGTACGTAAACAATTTGTGAATGGGTAATCAACAATAACACAAATATTGCCGTGAATCTCTCTCTCTCTCTCTCTCTCTCTCTCTCTCTCTCTCTCTCTCTCTCTCTCTCTCTCTCTCTCTCTCTCTCTCACGCACACCACCCGCAAAAAATAATTCTTTAAAATTAGGGCTTGTTCGCATTAGATGCGACGCGGTGCGTGCGGTGCGTGCAGTGCGTCTACAACAAAACTTAAAACGCATTGTTTCCAAGGAGAGCATAAGGGCTGACCGCACGCATCCAATGTGAATGATCTCATTGGAAATAGTGTATTTTAATTTTTGTAGCCGCACCGAACGCACGGCGTCGCATCCAATGTGAATGAGCGTTTACTTTTATATAACGGTAAATGTATTTGCCTCGACCAACACACACACACACACACACACACACACACATACACACACACACACGCTGTATATATATATATATATATATATATAGCCTAATTACAAAAGTATAATTAAAAAAACCCCTAAAAAACCCAAACCAAAAACTAAACAACCCAAACCAAATACCCCCACCATCCATAAAAGCCCTAATCAAACACAAAACCTGTAACCAACAATGCTATAGTCCATGAGCCAGACCGAATCTGACTACCAAAAAGGTGACCAGATCCAACAGTGATTTTTGGTTAGTCTGGTACCTGAGGGGTCCAAAAAACTGTGATGGACTTTTTGGAAGTGTAGCTTAGTGCCCGTATGGCGGCCATCTTTAAAGATGGCCGCCGGTTTGGGACTAAAATATGATACTTCATAAAAGTGACTTTGGAGCTCTAACCACATGACCTACAGACATGGGGTTTGGAGTATTGGAATATATAGTGTACCTTAATTACTATTGTCTGTTCCAAATTTAAGAAATAATGTAACAAATGTGTGGGTTTTTCCACATTTTTCTAGTAACATTTATCACCATTCTCTATCTATACATGTTATGGTCAAATTTCCACCTATGTCATCTCGATGTATTCATATGCCATCCATAACCACCATTACATGGTCTTGTTTGACCATTTTTGTACTCTGGTGACGCCTTTTACTATAGATACCTAATTTTCGTTTTCGGCTCTTTTGGGGTAGGGGTAGTATCAGATCTTTAATAAGCTGCTACGATGGTAATGTGCCTCTGCTGCAACAATGTCTCTGGAAGTTATGGCGAGAAGTCGTTTATTAGCGGTCTTTATTGCAATGTTTAGAATAGTCTGGTCAGCCCGAAGGTCTACGGCCTGTATCAAGGGTTCTCTACTCTGTGTTCCTTTTACATACTTGTTTTTACGTTCACAGAAAATGCACACCTTATCATACACATGTGAGTTTTCTTCAGTTCCCGTTTGTCGCAATGATTGCCTTGGTTCTGTCTTTTCCCCTTCAGTCCTAACCAATTCTTGCCTTTTTACCACGTTTTGTAGCCGTGTCAGTTCCTTTTTGTGCGTAAATCCTGATCTGCATTCACGATGATACAGTACATTGGGTACAACACTTAGATTGTTAGTCGACAATTTTATGATAGGTTCAAAATGTCGTATCTCTGCAGCATCACAAAGCATTTTCCAAGATTCCAGATCTCTTGGCCTCACCATTTGATTAGGTGGAGAGTTCTTTCCACAGACTATGCAGGGGTCAAGTTTGGGGCGTTTCTGTGGGGGCTATGCCATGGCTTCACATCTGAAATAAACAGCGTTTATCAGAATCGGAATCAGACAAGTGGCAATACCTAGTGGGCATTGGGGGTAATAGAAATCATAGAGCATAGTCCTAGTGACTCCACGGACGTGCAGTTCAGGTTACACCTATAAAAATGTAGATGGCGCCTTGGATGAGCGGCTCCATATACCTACAATAGCCAGGTTACACATGTGAAATATAGAGGGTCTTACTAGAATTTCGTTTACCACGAAATTCCAATTCTTGCCACTTCCGCTACCTGGGACATAATCACTTTAATGTTGTGAAACACATCGGGGACAATGTCTAGAATTTTTATGAAAATATCTAGCCTTTTAATCTAGGGCTACATTGACAATCATTGCAATGTTTAATTACATCGCCACAGTGGGGCTACATCCATCCATCCACAGTATAGAGTATCAATAGAAACTGGCCTACAGCATACAGGTGTGCAATGTACATGCAATGGTTATGCATTGCAGAGGTGACCTACATAAAATAGCCCTCACAAAGTATGCACAAGTGGGATTAACGTAAATCGTAAGTCAATACTCACCATTTCTGTAGGCCTACTGGAAGTTTTAGGCCTTCACGATAACAATAATTTGAACTAAATCAAAGTAACATTTTGACACATGCACATGTCTGTAGTTCCTGGCATCCATGATGAAAGTGAACGTAGTATTTGTTGTGGTTGTTTTTTGTTATAGCCAATTCTGTAGGGCCCGTGTATAATGAATCATTGTGACGGTACATGCTCTTAATTTCTTTTCGCCTGTGGCGATATTAATTGTTTTAGAGGACCGTGTGCAGTTCCAAATGCACTTAGCCCAGATGGGCAACTTGTTACGTGATACCTTTGCGCGACGGTCGTCGAGCTGTACTTCTAATACACACCCAGCCCAGATGCGGAGCCATGTGGCCAGTAGTTACGTAATACCTCCGCGAGTGCGGTTTTTACAACCGTGATTTGGCGATTTGGCGTCATTGAGTCTGGCGATCTGAGAGAAAGATATGCCGTCTTGGTCGCTGTGGAAATTCAGATGATACGTGAGGTACCGCCTTGTGCCCCCAGGCGATATTCGCTGTCTCTGAGAGTTTTGAATAAATAGCTAGGGTTTTAGAGATATCGGGGAGAAACATAGGAAGGCTTCCAAGGAACGTTCGTCCATTTGGACTTGGTAAATATCATTTCTGCTCTGTTGTATAACCTTGATGTGATTGATGTGACTTTAAATATTTTAATACTGTATTATACCAATATTATTTAGACGGTGCTGCCGGTCATCTGACGCAGTAATGCTGTAGGCTCACCGTTCTGATATATTTATATATATAAAGCTTATCCAGTCATCCTAGAGGACCTAGGTAAACTGTAGGTTATTGTCTTTATTGTGATAGGTACCAGTATTAATTCTGTGTTACAAGGATACTGAATGAGTAGTAAGGGTTAATTAAAAATTAACCAGTTAGGAATAGAGTTGTAATTCCTTTATTAATTAAGTTCCCCTGGAAGCGTTTCTCAATTATCACACGTGTGTGTGTTAGCGTTTCTCAATTATCACACTTTACTGAACGAGTAGTAAGGGTTAATTAAAAATTAACCAGTTAGGAATAGAGTTGTAATTCCCTTATTAATTAAGTTCTCCTGGCAGCGTTTCTCAATTATCACACGTGTGGGTGTTGTGTCACGGTGAAGTGATTAGCATATTGTGTAAACTAGACACCTAGAGATTAACTAATTAAGTGATCAGTTCTGGGTTGTTATTATTGTTGTTATTAATTAACTACTGCGGTAGTACATTGGTCTGCGTAGGTTAATACAGATTCCAAAGTGTATTGTGTTTTTGTTGTGTTTTCTAGTGAACTAAACGTTCTATATTACATATACTTTATATAAGATAGTATCTCTGATCATACCTAGACGAGCCACAGCGGGTATAACCGCCCGTTACAGAGAGATCTAATAGATATACAGTTAGGAGAGATATTTAGACAATCGTGTTTCATTCAGTTACGGGTATTATAGGATCCACGTGACAATAATGGTAGGCCTAACTCTGCAAGTGATTGGTACTGTGGTTGGCCAACATGTATGTTTTGGTAGATTATTTAAAACGACTAAACCATCGGAACCTATAGGCCTATGAACAGACTATAAGGGTTGAAGTGGTGTAAAATTATAAATATATGAATACAAAATGTATTTTGATATCAAATTAGCCTAACTTCATGTCCCCAAGTCATCTTTATGATTCCTTATAGCAGCTTATTAAAGATTTGATACTACCCCTACCCCAAAAGAGCCGAAAACGAAAATTAGGTATCTATAGTAAAAGGCGTCACCAGAGTACAAAAATGGTCAAACAAGACCATGTAATGGTGGTTATGGATGGCATATGAATACATCGAGATGACATAGGTGGAAATTTGACCATAACATGTATAGATAGAGAATGGTGATAAATATTACTAAAAAAAATTGGAAAAACCCACACATTTGTTACATTATTTCTTAAATTTGGAACAGACAGTAGTAATTAAGGTACACTATATATACATCATAAGATGCGTAATCCAAAGATGAACAAAATACTCCAAACCCCATGTCTGTAGGTAATGTGGTTAGAGCTCCAAAGTCACTTTTAAAGTATCATATTTTAGTCCCAAACCGGCGGCCATTTTTAAAGATGGCCGCCATACGGGCACTAAGCTACACTTCCAAAAAGTCCATCACAGTTTTTTGGACCCCCCAGGTACCTGACTAACCAAAAATCACTGTTGGATCTGGTCACCTTTTTGGTAGTCAATCTCAAAAATCCAGGGTCTGGCTCATGGACTATGCTTACACACACACGCGCACGCGCACACACACAAACACACATTCTTAGCACTTTGAAAAATTAACACATGCATGTCAACCACTAAAACATGTATGCCAACCATTAAAATGTAATTTAGCACAAATATAAGGGTTTTAGAATAAAATTAATTCACCCACATTTCCACATGACATCTAATAGATTTTATTATAATTATTTTTTAAACCCTCATTTATTTTCAGAAATTGCACTTGCCTTATTTTAAAATTATATTTTTTACTGGCATAATTTATTAAGATTAGATAATGACATTTCACAAATAAATATAGCATTACTAATAAAAGCTATAACTGATTTTATTCAGTAAATATCTCGAACTGTGCCACGGATGTCCCTGAGTTTGTGCAAAGCAACCTGCTTGTCCGTAGATGAAATAACTCCGATTTGTGATTCAAAAACAAGCACAACATAGTTACTTCCCTTGTTTCGTCAGCTGTTCAAGATTAGTGAATTTTAGCATCATTAATCTGTCATGTCATCTTTAGATGTTAGCAGAGAGCTGAAGGATGAAAAAATTGCCATCGTTGGCAGGTAAACACATGCATTAAAGCTCATACAATTTATGTTTCTTTGGATTTATTTTGTGTAGGAAAGGAACGCTGACCTAAAAACTATCTAGGTTCCACTACCCCAATTAAATTACCATTAGAAACAACATTAACATTTTATAACAAAACTGACATATTTAATGTGTAAACACACCCTGGAACGACATTAAAAGTATAGCCAGGCACTTTACATTTTAAGAAAAGGGGCGTGTCAAATAATTTTAAAGATATTTAATATTTCAAAAAGAAAAATAATATTAATATTTTATTTTTAATGTCCATGGATAAAGATTATTAGCAAATGCTAATTTCAGAAAGGGTATGAACATTTCTGTTTTATCAGACAAACATAATCTCACCAATTATTTAGAATGCATCATTTTGGGCAAACTAAAACAATAAATTTTAACTTGCATGCTACCTTCTCGTTTGTTAAATCCTAGATTTGCCAATGATTAGCCATAATTTAAAAGAATCATTGGCTATTGGATGACAAACAATTTTGACAAATAGTCTTAGAGAGGAAACCCGCTACATGTTTCCATTAGTGGCTAGGGATCTTTTATATGCACCATCCCACAGACAGGATAGCACATAGGCCTACCACAGCCTTTAATATACCAGTAGTGTTGCAATGGCTTAAACAAATAGCCCAGTGGGATCAATCCCAAACTGACTGTGAATAAGGTGAGCACTTTACCACTGAGCTACATCCCCCCCACCCACCCATCACCCACTGATTAACCAGTATTATTATATCATATTTGAAATCTTGATAAAGATGGGGATGTTTTAATGATAAATACATTTTAAAAATATAATAATATATATATATATATATTTTCCCTATTTTTCTTTACAGTGGCTTGATAGGCCAGATATGGGCAATGATATTTGCTGGGGCAGGCTACAGGGTGTCTCTGTTTGACATTGACCCCAGTCAGGTGAAGAAAGCACTGCAGGGTATAAAGGACACACTGGCAGAATATGAACACAAGGGTCATTTGAGAGGGACTCTGTCTGCTGCTGACCAAACAGATCTTGTAACAGGATGCTGTGATCTCGCACAATGCATGGATGGTGCCAAGCATGTTCAGGTCAGAGCATACAGAATGGATCCGTATTAACTTACTCAGTCCTATAAGACCACCACCGGCCTCGGTGGTGTTGTGGTTAGGCCATCGGTCTACAGGTTGGTAGGTACTGGGTTCGGATCCCAGTCGAGGCAATGGATTTTTAATCCAGATACCGACTCCAAACCCTGAATGAGTGCTCCGCAAGGCTCAGTGGGTAGGTATAAACCAGTTGCACCAACCAGTGATCCATAACTGGTTCAACAAAGGCCATGGTTTGTGCTATCCTGCCTGTGGGAAGTGCAAATAAAAGATCCCTTGCTGCCTGTCATAAAAGAGTAGCCTATGTGGCGACAGTGGGTTTCCTCTAAAAACAGTGTCAGAATGACCATATGTTTGACGTCCAATAGCCGATGATAAGATAAAAAAAATCAATGTGCTCTAGTGGCGTTGTTAAATAAAACAAACTTTACTTATAAGACCACTGTTAACACTTGCTTGACTGTCCTATTTCAGGGGTGTAACATGGGCTGGATCTGGGGAGGGTGTTTGAAAATTAAACTATCAGGCCCTTTTTTGTATATTTTCTCTGGACACCTATATAAACTGCCTAGGATTGCACTATTAAAAAAAAAAATTGTTTTAGCCTCGTCCACCTCAAAGCCTATGCCCTGCTCTTTTCATTACAAATGACTGTGCACATATGTTTATAACAATAATGATTCTTCTGAAATATAATTCACACATATCTTGCCTTTCATTTCATGTTCTCTCCATTACTGAGATCTGACATTAACCAGTTACATTCCATTCACATACAATCTTTCACTTGTGAACAGTTATTTAAATTGAATGAAGCTTGTAGAAAATTGATATTAGTAGTGTTTTGATTAGTTGAATGGAAGATTGTCAGGTACATTGAATTTGCTCAGATCTATTAACAGAGGGAAAGTTGTGCTGGCAGTAATATCCCATTTCCCATATACTGGTTCCTTCCATTTGTAGTAGGATAAATGGAAAAGAGTGAACTTTAGTTTTGAATAGTCTGAAGTATTATACACCAAAACACCTTTTTGGAAGCTTATTTTTAGATTAATTGATACATGGCAGGGCTGTACCCTGATTGAAATCCTAGGGGTTGGGGTGGGGGTGGGGGGGGGGGGGGCACACTACTTTTTATAAACAAATGAAACACTATACAAATTAAACCTTGAGATGTGTATGCTATTTTCTGGAGTTAAAAAAAGTGATATTCTTAGGGGGCAACTGCTCCCGGCCGTGTGCCCCCCCTCCCCCCCCCCCCCCCCCTGGAGGGTATGGCTCTGCATTATTTTAATTTTCTATTATATTTAGACAAATAAAAAAAAAGACGTAACAAATGAAGGTAATATTAGTAGGCTAAAAGTTTGTATTATTTAATGTAGAAACCAGTGTTCAGGCCATCATCTCTGTATTCATGCAGACTATTTTTTTCTTTATTTTTTTTTTCTTTTCACACAGACTATATTACCAGTGATAATATTAAATACAGACTTTCATTTTCATGTATTGAAGAATTAAATGTTTGAGAATGCATTGTTATGTTTAAAAAAAACCCCAAAAACCAAAGCAATTTTTTAAATTTCTGCAGGAATGTGTACCAGAAAATTTAGAATTGAAAAGAAAGGTATTTCAACAAATAGACCAGCATGCAACATCCAAGATGGTGCTGGCCAGTTCTAGTAGCTGTATCCTGTCATCTCAGTTTGCATCAGATTTGAAACATAAAGACAGAGTGCTCATAGCACATCCAGTAAGCTATCCATTTTCATGGAAGTTAGTGGTATTCACAAAGTGGACCAGATGTAGTTCAGAGGTGTAATTGCTCATAGGTTCGATACTCCTTGATGGACCAACTGAGGTTTTGACTTGTGTGTGTCTCACCCAGTGCCAAAGGCTGTGGGAAAGTAGCATATAAAAGATTCCTTGCTGCTGTTTGGTAGGAATAACCTATGTGGGTGTTGCTCGTTTCTTCTATGATACTCTAGACCACCAAATATCACAATAAGTGTATGAGTATACGTAATGACAGACACCAAATAACCATAGTTTAACTTAAGCTTAAGTGTCATTTTTCATATTTTAAAAATGTAGTTTTAGCGTTTTTGTGCTACAGTAAAATTTGTCTCGGATGATTGTCAGAGTTTAAATACTGATATTATTCAAGTACATGACACTGTATATAAATAACCTGGCTACATATTTTCGAAGCTATCTTAGCATATGATATCGTAAAACCGTTGTAAGGTATGATGTCACAACGATGCATACCACAGCTGAAGTCGGTTTTAAGATAGTGTTGCGCTAAGATAGCTTAAAAAATGTGGGCCCTGTATTTTAATTTTATAATTTTGACAATTGTTCACATAATTTTGCATGATTTTATTTAACTAATTTAAATTTAATTTTTGAAAAACAAAAGATCAGTTAAATACATCTTAAAATATATTGTTCAAATCCTTATACATTGCTTATTTTAATTAACCCAGGTAAATCCGCCCTATTTCATTCCCCTTGTGGAGATAATCCCAGCAGAATGGACCAACCCGGATGTGACCCGTTGTACTCGTGACCTCATGGAACAGATTGGTCAGTCCCCCGTAACTTTGAACAAGGAGCTTCCAGGCTTTGCGCTTAACAGAATACAATATGCAATCATTAACGAGTGCTGGAATATGGTACAGGTGAGAAGCTTTACAAACATCACTACAGGACAGTTCTGAGTTTATGTATTAGTAATTGGTTTTGGACATACTCGTAATTCCTTTCAAGAAAGTGATTTAAAATTAGATTTTTGCAGCTTCACATTGACATTTAATTTTATGTACCGGTACATTATATAGACATTAACTTACAAGTTACGAGGAATTACAGATTATGTGTCCTGAGTGAAATTAATGTTATCAGTCACCAGTTTTAGCTCGTGACTGATAACATTAATTTCACAAGGGACAGATAATCCGTAATTCCGAGTATCGAGTGGGTTATTGTATTTATTACCCATAGTGTAAATAGTTTGGAAACTTATAATTTAAACTTCTGACATGACACAGACTATATAATATACAAGACGTGAAAGTCTGAGGAAACTGATGACGTCACTAAAGAAAAGCAACGAGAGACTTGTCAGTCGAGGAAACCAATGACGTCACCAAACTAACGTCATGAAAGATAGAACATATATTTACCCGCATCTCACTGTCCATATGGGTAATAAAGTTTTTTATTACCCCAGCGGTCACGCATAACAGGGAAAATATTTTCCATATTTTCTCAGTGAGAAATATTCTGCATTGGTCTAACGAACAATACTATTGGATAGTTTGACGCTGACAAACCAATAACCATGTTGGTACTAAATATGACGTCATCACCTTGGCAAGCACACAAAATGAAGTCATGTAGTTTAAAGAGTTTGCGTTTACGTTTACGGCTCTCTGTTTTTGGTGTTAAACTGACAA
This sequence comes from Gigantopelta aegis, assembly GCF_016097555.1. Lineage (NCBI taxonomy): Eukaryota > Metazoa > Mollusca > Gastropoda > Neomphalida > Peltospiridae > Gigantopelta > Gigantopelta aegis. The sequence continues at coordinate 58,713,604 of NC_054702.1, forward strand.
CAAAATATAATTTTAATGCAATTCATTATAGATTTTGTAGCAGAATAAAAAGAACATTTTTGTTTTTGAAAATTATCTATGAACGTGATTGCAAAGTTATAGTAATTCTCAGAACAGTGCATAAAGTGGTTTACATCGTTTCTATACAGGCTGGCCTTCGTGCATGTGCGTCAAAAATAAAGTCTTTTAGAGAGAAAAAATAGCTGAGGTAATAAATAGAATAACAAACTCGGTACCAGTTATTATCAAATTTATGTCCCTCGTGAAATAATTTTCATTTGTCACTCGCTAAAGCTCGTGACAACTGAAAATTACTTCACTTGTGACATAAATTTGATAATAACTGGTAACTCGTTTATTATCCTCTATGAAATTAACTAGTGACTTAAAAAGCTTGGATCAGCTTAGGTTTGTTTTTAAGATGGTAGACCGATAGCTTAATATTTGTATTTTATGGGGCTGGACATACATGTAGCCCAGTGATAAAGTGTTCGCTTGATGAAATTTAGTGCCTTGCTACTAATGGACAATATGTAGTGGGTTCCTCTCTTAAGACTGTGTCAAAATTACCAAATGTTTGACATCCAATAACTAATGATTAATAAATCAATGTGCTCTTGTGGTGTGTTAAACAAAACAAACAAACAAACAAACAAACAAACAAACAAACTCATGTATATGAACAATACATGTACAAAACATATGGTGTGTTGAGGTCTGTGCCACAGTTTATGTTTTTGTCTTTAGATTATTTGGTCATTGTAAATGCCAGAAGAAAAATGTGTCTTTGTATGAAAGGCTAAATACACTTACATTTCTAAAACTAACTATTTCAGTCTGGTGTTCTGAGTGCATCTGACATTGACAAGCTCATGTACGATGGCTTGGGACCAAGGTATGCTTTCATTGGTCCTCTGGAAACCATGCATCTAAATGCTGATGGTAGGTATCGTAATTAATACTGTTTGAAAAGCATATTTACCCCCCCCCCCCCCCCCACCCCACCCTGCAAAAAACCAACAACCCAACAAAGCAAAAATAAACAAAAAAAACCCCCAAAACCCAACATTCTTTGTGTTACAGTCAGATAGACTGAGCAGTATAGTAACTAAAACATCAGTAACACAGGCCGTTAGGAATGATATCTGGAGTGGGGCAGCAGAATCTCTAGTGAGGAGTTCACAGCCTCTAGCAGAGGGGCACAAGTCACATTTTTACCTTCATTTACATGTATATAAGAGTAAGACCAAAAACAAACCCATACATTTTTGTCCTCGAGGTGGAGAGGGGGAGCACAACCCTTGGCCACTGGTTTCTAGGGGCCTGTAGCACCTAGGTGTGTGGGTAATTATTGGCATGCTTCCATCAGAGAACTGTTCAAGCATGCCTGTCGTGGGCACAAACTCTGACTTTTGCCAGATCTGGGATGTTATAATGATAGAGGTACCGTAACATTTAATTGATATAATGTAGTTTAGTGGCAATGATAATCAAGACTCCTCACATTATTAAAAATAGAGGGAACCTTGCTTCCTTTTAGCCCCTGTGCCTAAATCAACACATGGCATGAAACAAAAATTAGATCTATTATTACACAACTGTTACTGTTCTTCAAAGTGAGTACTAGAAAGGTACATTATTTAAAACTGTTGTTAATTACAAACTTAAGATGAAGCGGGCCACCGTGTTATATGCCTCTGGGAAAGCCCCTGTGTGCTATACAAGACCGCATCTGTTTGGAATTCTGAATAATATTGTTGTTGTTAAAAGTATTACTTATGTAGGGTCTCCACGAGTACTTGAGCATTCGGGCACGGGTCGAGTCTAGCAAGACTTGAGTCCGTTCACAGGACTCGAGTATCTGTACAAGTGAAACAATGTAGAGCATTAATTACAGTAGTAACCAACCAGTAATACAAGTTACACACTAATCATATGATAATGTGCTAGTTTCTCTTTTTAATCTGGCAGTCCATCCATCACAAAACTGAATGTATCAACCGGTTTCTAAATGCAATTCAATGGCATGATTTCGAATTCATGTTCTGTGCTGAAATTAAGATGCGTATATTTTACTTTGTTCTTTAGTTTCATTTTCATCTAGTAGTAAGTGTCGGGTACTCGTGGAGGCCCTAGTTCCAAGTGTGGTATATCAAAGGCCATGGTATGTGCTATCCTGTCTGTAGAATGGTTGATATAAAAGATTCCTTGCTACTCATGGAAAAAATGTATCCGGTTTCCTCTCAAAGGTATCAAATGTTTGACATCCAATAGCTGATGATTTTTAAATCAATGTGTTCTAGTTGTAATTCTAAACAAAACAAACTTTAACTTTTGTTTTTGTTTATCTCATTCCATCAAGTTCTTCTTCCAATCCAGTGATTGCTTGATATGTGGCAATGGTATGTGCTATCCCATTTATTTGAAAAGTGTATATAAAACATCCATAACACCATTAGTGTTTCCAAGGCCCTGGTTGGAAATCACCTCTGTTGAGAAATACATATAAAATACTATAATTATGGTCTTATCTAGGATTTTATATTGAGAAAGCCACCAACACTATCTGTGAGTCATGTTATGGGGGACAGTTAAATACAAAAGGTGGTAGGGTAGAAAAAGGGGTATGATTGAAGAGTGGCCATAACCCCAATAGCCCTCTCCTGCCCCCCCCCCCCCCCCACCCCTCAGCTAATATGTCTGTGATTAAAGACAACTTATGTTGTTTCTATAAAAGATTTTTGTTTTGTTTTAAGGAATAGTGGACTATTGCAAGAGATATGCAGATGGGGCCTACAGAGTGAGTTCTACGTTCAAACCACCACCGATTCAGTATGACATTCCTACAGCAGAAAGCGTGATGAAAGAGATGGAGAAAACAATACCAGTAGAAAGACTGAGCGACCGACGGAAGTGGAGAGATGACAGACTGGCTGCACTGGCCATGTTGAAAAAAGATATTGACAAAGTCTAGAATTATACAATCATCTTTTTTTCTTCTTTTTTTTTCTTTTTCTTTTTTTCTGCTTTTTTTTTTTTTTTTTTTTTTTTTTTTTTTTTTTTTTTTTTTTTTTAAATTTATGTTTTATTTATATTATATATAATTTTTTTTATATATATGCAATCATCTTTGTCAATCTACCAGTGGAAGTTTTTTTTGTTTTTACACCCAGACAAACCTTTAATCAGTGGCCAGTCCAGAGGGAGAGATAATGGTGGTGGTTCCAGGGTCGTGTTTTTGCACATTTTGATTACTTTCTGAATATTTAAGTGTAAAAGGAAAACATACAGTCTTTGATTTTGGTGCAGGGTACTCTAAAAGTGTGAAAACCTGCTATTTGTTATGTCCATAAAGCAAGTTATTTACTTTAATGGTATTTCTTGTATGAATGTACGCGGAACATTTTGTTCAGTATCGTGTCTCGATTTGCTACACAAATTTCAGAGATTGCTACACAAATTTTAAAACATTAAACAGTAGTTGCTAATCAATTTTCAATTCACTAGAAATATCGCTAATCAAGATTTGGTAACAAAATGTTTCCTGACATAATATTTCATTGTTGCTAAGTATTGTTTCAGAGAATATTTGTTATAGTAAATCTATTAAGTTTTTTTTTTATAGATTTATGTTGTGATGTATCCTCAATATATACCAGCAAAAATTATTCACATGTAATTTAAAATGTTTGCTATTTATGTATGTAACTATTGAATACGAGTATAAGCTATATTTTGTTAATTATTATTATCATGAACATTTATATTTATGTGAAAAATCTGGTGTTCTAGTAAAGCAATACATGTATATGTACAATTAAGTTTATTTGATATAAACATTTCAAATAAAAAATTGATACAACCCCTTAGGATCACTTATAAAATAAATACCAATATTTCCATGTATGTATGATAAAATCTGATGTAACAGTCGACCATGTCTACTCATTTCATTTCATTTCAACTTATTTTTGTGCTTATATCCAATTAAGGTCCAAGCACGCTGTCCTGGGCACACACCTCAGCTATCTTGGCTGTCTGTCCAGGACAGTGGGTTAGTTGTTAGTTGGTTAGTGGTTAGTGAGAGGGAAGAGAGTGTAGTGAGAAAGAAGAGGGTGTAGTGTTACCCATGGAGCCCTTAAGAACTCGCTCTGGATTGGAGACGGTACCGGGCTGCGAACTCTGTACCTACCAGCCTGTAGTCCGATGGCTTAACCCATGTCTACTCCATTACATCTACTGGCTTTGGTGCTGCAGCAGTTTAGCTATCCAGGGCGGATCTGAGAGGGAGGACCATGGGGACTTGTCCCTCCAAAAAAAAAAAAAAAACCCCCTTTTCAAACAATTTGTTTACAATTTTTATTTTACTTTTATTGAGGTGCTTATTTCAGGGGGCTGGTCCATGCACTCGTTTGCTTTAGGTCCTTCCATAAAAAATTTCCTGGATCCGCCCTTGTCTTCTTCCTTGAGACTGGTAAATGCGGAGTTTGTGTTGCTTTACCATCTCCCTCAGTACGAGTTTTAATGAAGCGTCATTTGTGCCTGGAATTGGGTTATACGGAGGCGTCACATTTGTTTTCACTTGTACATCAAAGTCAGTGGTATGTGCTATCCTGTCTATGGGATGGTGCATGTAAGAGATCCCTTGCTTATAATCGAAAAGAGTGGCCCATGAAGTGGCAACAGCAGGTTTCCTCCCTCAATATCTGTGTGGTCCATAACCATATGTCCAACGCCATATTATAACTGTACATGAAATGTGTTGAGTGCGTTGTTAGATAAAAACATTCCTTCCTTCACATTTGTTTTCAGAGTGGCAGGCACTCTCAGCATGCCACTGTCGACATGTTCAGTAGATTAAGCCATTGTCATTGTGTCCCACCCACCTGTCCCTTGTATTCCGCCAGACTTCCTCGGTGGTTCCATTCAGCTGATTGGGGTTTTTCTCTCTCGTTACAACCAATGAACTACAACTGGACAAAGGCCGTGGTATGTGCTTTCCTGTCTGTGGGAAAGTGCCGATGATTAATTAATCAATGTGCTTCAGTGGAGTCGTTAATCAAAACAAACAAACAAACTTCCCCCAGACTTATTGAAATCAGATCTTATTAAGCGTGGTGGATTTTTCCTTCTTAAATTAAATGATTAAAGAAAAACAACAATTTTGGTTTCTTTTGTCACGACACCACTAGATCACATTGGAAGGAAGGAAATGTTTTATTTAACGACACACTCCACACATTTTAATTACGGTTATATGGCGTCGAACATATGGTTAAGGACCACACAGATATTGAGAGAAGAAACCTGCGCTGTCGCCACTACTTTTTTATAAACAAATGAAACACTATACAAATGAAACTCAGAGATGTGTATGCTTGAAGAGTGGCCATAACCCTCGGAGGGTACGGCCATGAATGGGTCCACCAACGGGTATCGATCAAAGATCGATCACACACTAGGCGAGCACTGTACCACTGAGCTACGTCCAGCCACTAGATCACATTGATTTATCAATAATCGGCTATTGGATGTCAGACATTTGGTAATTTTGACATATAGTCTTAGAGAGGAAACCCGCTACATTTTTCCATTAGTAGCAATTAAGGTATCGTTTATATGCACCAGCCGAGAGACAGGATAGCACACACCACGGCCTTTGATATACCAGTCGTGGTGCACTAGCTGGAATGTTGAGAAAAAAAACAATGCTATATGTGTAATATAAGAAAAAAGTGATTACCTCGTGCGTTCACGAAGTTTCAGTCGATCATTACTGATGTCATTCATATACACTTATTTCCGCTCTTATATCTAATTGAGGTTCAAGCACGCTATCCCGGGCACACACTTCATCCTATCTGGATTGTTTGTCCAGGACAGTGGGTTAGTGGTTAGTTAGAGAAGTGTCGGTTTAGTGTTTTTACACCTAAGGAATTGAGTTGTTAAACAAAACTGGCACTGGGTGGGAGGCGAACCCAGTCATAAAGACCGAAACCAGTCACCCCAGGGGGCTAACTCACAAAGGTCTCTTAGGATCTGCTAGGCAGCAAAGCATCCTCTTTGCAAGTCTTTTTGCATTGCACTGCGATATCGCAAAGTTGCGAGAGTTTAGTGAATTGGGTCCCAGATAAAGAAAGAAATGTTTTATTTTACGACGCACTCAACACATTTTATTTACGGTTATATGGCGTCAGACATATGGTTAAGGACCACACAGATTTTGAGAGGAAACCCGTGTCGCCACTTCATGGGCTACTCTTTCCGATTAGCAGCAAGGGATCTTTTATTTGCGCTTTCCCACAGGCAGGATAGCACAAACCATGGCCTTTGTTGAACCAGTTATGGATCACTGGTCGGTGCAACTGGTTTATACCTACCCACTGAGCCTTACGGAGCACTCACTCAGGGTTTGGAGTCGGTATCTGGATTAAAAATCCCATGCCTCGACTGGGATCCGAACCCAGTACCTACCAGCCTGTAGACCGATGGCCTAACCACGACGCCACCGAGGCCGGTGGGTCCCAGATAAGGCCAATTTGCAGTGAAATAGTCTATATTAAATACGGCAGTTAGGAGACTGCTCTTTATTAAGAGCTACATGTACAGCCACTGCTTACATCGATAACGTGTATGGATTTCGTTTTAAAATATTTCTTTACCAGACAGGAAAATCTAATTACCCATCTGACGCATTCGTAACACTGTGCCATATTTGGGTTACGGTATAGATAACGAGAAGGTAAACATTTCTTGCTTCCTGTGTATAACATACCCCCCCCCCCCCCCCCAAACAAACAGACAAACAAACCCTCACACACAAACACACACACACACACACACACACACACACACACCAGGAAACGCGTAGCTTCCACGGAACAATATCATAAACATGACACTTCTGATTAAAAGTATGAATCTAATAATATCAGTATGGACAAGAAGTTTGTTTTGTTTAACGACACCCCTAGAGCACATTGATTTATTAATCATTGGCTATGGGATGTCAAACATTTGGTAATTTGACATATAGTCTTAGAGAGGAAACGCGAAACATTTTCTCATTAGTATCAAGGGATCTTTTATATGCACCATTCCACAGACAGGATAACACATACCACGGCCTTTGTTATACCAGTCGTGGTGCACTGGCTGGAACGAGAAATAGCTCAAAGGGTCCACCGACGGGGATCGATCCCAGACCGACCCCAGTGGTAAAGCGCTCGCTCGATGCGCGGTCGGTCTAGGATCGATCCCCGTCGGTGGGCCCATTGGGCTATTTCTCGCTCCAGCCAGTGCACCACGACTGGTATATCAAAGGCCGTGGTATGTGTTATCCTGTCTGTGGACTGGTGCATATAAAAGATCCCTTGCTGCTAATCGAAAAGAGTAGCCCATAAAGTGGCGACAGCGGGTTTTCTCTCTCAGTATCTGTGTCCGACGCCATATAACCGTAAATAAAATGTGTTGAGTGCGTCGTTAAATAAAACATTTCCTTCTTCCCACTGGGCTACGTTTCCCCTCCCCCCCCCCCCCCCCCCCCCCCCCCAAGTATGGACAAAGTCGATGATTTATTTTTCAATAAGGTTTTTAAGTCTGCATCTAGTTTGATACCCAATAGCCGATGTATTTGTTCGTGCTTGGGTGTGGCTAAACATTCAGTGGTGTGTGTGTGTGTGTGTGTGTGTGTGTGTGTGTATCAACAGAAACTCACATATTTACATCCTTATCATCAAAAGTATAATTCATTAAAAAAAAACCCCACACAATTCCCCCGCCCCGTCCAACCCCCCCTCCCCCAAACAAACCGTACCTGGAGGTTTAAATGAGTCTATTGGACTTGCATGAGAAGACTACATACATGTACTCCGATTCTTGTACCACGTGACCCCACCTTAAGCTAGTGCCGTTTTAGGATAGGCATGGTCCATAAACCTGTCACTATTTAGTCTGGTGATATGTTACTAAAGTAGATTTTTGTGGAGCAATGAAAGGAGTCAAAATTGTCGACGTTTTATTGCATGTTCAAAAGAAAAACGAAGATGTTTTGACATTTTCTCTATAGCAGGGGTTGAATATATGTTATCAAGTGAACTGGGAACTGCTATTTAAAACAACAAGCCACACAAATAAACCAAACCATCACCACCCTCAAAAATGTATTACATTTATAACATTTACATTTATAACATTTATTATTTAAGAGCACAAATTGCGTTATTTGATCCGAGAAGTACGCTTATCGCAATTGCTTTGCAACTTCTATCGCATAGCGCATACTCAGTTGATTAGAAATCCTCATGAATTTCCTTGTTTATTGAGAGTGACGAATACAGCACATATTCACTCTCGTGGAAATTTTGAAACGAGTTCTATATTAAGCATCAAAGGATAATGTTTTCAAATATGTTTTTCGATTTACTTTGACAATTCAGTGCAATATTGGTTTGTTGACCATCGCGTTTATTTTTGTCCTTTATAAGATTGTATTTTTGGTATGTTGAGGTAATCTTTCACAACTGTTATATTATATATTATACTGTTATATTATAACTATCCATGTTGAAATAACATAACACAACCAACTACTGACGTTATCGTCATTGCTTATTTATATTTTCAAGACTCAAGCAACAACTGTTCTTATTAACTATCTCTCTAGGGAAATACAGTTTCTCCCCTTTCATGTCTCTCTCTAGGGAAATACAGTTTCTCCCCTTTCATGTCACGTTACGTTAATTTGTTTTAACTGTATCTTTCAAGAAGGAAGGAAATGTTTTATTTAACGACGCACTCAACTCATTTTATTTACTGTTATATGGCGTCAGACATATGGTTAAGGACCACGCAGATATTAAGAGTGAACCCGCTGTCGCCACTTCATGGGCTATCTTTTCGATTAGCAGCAAGCTATTTTTTAGATGCACCATCCCACTGACAGGATAGTACATACCACGGCCTTTATTACACCAGTTGTGGAGCATTGGCTGGAACGAGAAATAGCCAAATTTGTCCACCGACGGAGATCGATCCTAAACCGACCGCACATCAAGCGCACATGGGGAGTAGAGAAAATGGAATCGACCCCTTGGGACAGGTGGCCACCGATTACAGCTTGCCACATATACAGTCTTTAAAACGTTTGTTGTTGTTGTTGTTGTTTTGTCGTCTGTAAGGACTGACAATAAATTAACTTTCGATTTGTCGCCTCCTTTAGAAATAAGGTGATTGGAATGTATTAATGTAAAATCGTTCTCAATAAGTTCGATTTCTTTTTCCATTTAATTATTTGATTCCTACTCCATGCAGTGTACTTGGTAAGGTATTAGTGGTGCAGGGGTGTAACATTCTCTTTGAGAATGGCCAATACAGCACACAGTTGAAATTTGGAGTAAAAGTCAGTATCTATCTGTGATATTTGTATTTTTGGACAGTTATTTACACTGTTTTCAGTTAAATCTTGAATTGTTATATCGATGTTGATCATCACTTTATTTGTTTGCATTACCATAGTTTGACACCCAGTAGCCGATGTATTTTTCGTGCTGGGGTGTCGTTAAACATTCATTCATTCATTCTTGGTAAGGTATTAGGATTAATAAATCACATTTCCTGTTACAATGATAGTAAACATTTACCGCAGCCGCTTAATACAGGTATTTTAGCGATTTGGGATCCGATTTAGGTGGCCGCTGGCCGCGTTAGACAGGTGACCGTTTATTACAGGTGCATTTACACTAAAGATCATTTGGGAGATAAAAGGTGGTCGCTTAAGGCAGGTGACCGCTGATTACTGGTGACCGCTAGGACAGGTTTGACTGTGTGTGTGTGTGTGTGCGTGCGTGCGTGCGTGTGTGTATAATACAGTTTCAAATCTGGTTCTCGTTTTGTCTTGATTATTCGGTGCAATAATATAGGGTTATTTACCACAACTCCATACACTGTTTTTCATGATCTGACCCTAGTGTATATTTGTCTTTCATAAATAGCACCGGCCTCAGTGGCGTCGTGGTTAGGCCATTGGTCTACAGGCTGGTAGATACTGGGTTCGGATCCCAGTCGAGGAATGGGATTTTTAACCCAGATACCGACTCCAAACCCTGAGTGAGTGCTCAATGGATAGGTGTAAACCACTTGCACCGACCAGTGATCCATAACTGGTTCAACAAAGGCCATGGTTTGTGCTATCAAGCCTGTGGAAAGCGCAAATAAAAGATCCATTGCTGCCTGTCGTAAAAGAGTAGCCTATGTGGCTATGTGGCGACAGCGGGTTTCCTCTAAAAAACAGTGTCGACCATATGTGTGACGTCCAATAGCCGATGATAAGATAAAAAAATCAATGTGCTCTAGTGGCGCCGTTAAATAAAACAAACTTTACTTTTTCATAAATAGCCGTCTACACCATTTTTATCAATAAGTTTACAATTACAAATTGATTTGGTCATCATATACATTTATTTGATGCCCAGTAGCCTGGGTTTTTTTTGTGATGGGGTATTGTAGAATTGATTCACTCATTCATTCTTACAGCGCTGAATACAAACGTATTGCTATAACAATATTTTTAGAACGTCCAATAACAAGTTTAGAAGCGTATTGGAACCGTACTGACAATTTTGACACCAAAACAAAGTATGGTACAGCGCTCGTTTGATGCGCGCTCGATCTAGGATCGATTCCCGTCGGTGGCCCCATTGGGCTATTTCTCGTTCCAGCCAGTGCACCACGATTGGTATATTAAAGGCTGTGGTATGTGCTATCCTGTCTGTGGGATGGTGCATATAAAAGATACCTTGCTGCTAATCGAAAAAGAGTAGCCCATGAAGTGGCGACAATGGGTTTCCTCTCTCAATATCTATGTGGTCCATAACAGGAAAGCACCCAAGTCCACTGAAGAAAGTCGGCCCAAAGGACATCACTGTTTTGCGATAGCTCAGGCAGTGCTCCACGACTATTATTGCAGGCGAGTTAGCAGTAAACTGTGCAGGAGGATGTCTAGACTGTGGGGAGCGAAGTTTTATGGAGGTCGGATCATGCTCCCCCGGAAAATTAATTGAATCAAAAAACAATTCACTTGGGGTCAAGGGGGATGACCCCCCCCCCCCCCCCACACACACACACACCCTCCCCTTCCTTAGCATATGTTTGCGCCTGTAGACCTACTGTCTTGTGTATGCAATATTGCATATAAAATATAATTTCCCGCTAATGGAAAACAAATATGTCGTTATAAAATAAACTAACTCTTGAGACAGCTTGAGAATATAATCAATTTTATTCCATTTTTTAAAATATCAACACAATACAGCTCATGGCTAAACGTTTAGAAAAATGCACTATATATAGACTATCATTTAACGAGTCTTGTCATGCGCGTGTGCTGGGGAAGGTGTGTGTGTGTGTGAGGTTGGGGATCGAACCCCCTGGTCCAAGAAACATTTCATTTAAATAAAAAGTATTTTGCGTAGAAGCATGACCCGACCCGCTTAAAAACTTCACGCGCCACAACTATCCCTCCCTCCAGTACATCAGTCTGCACACGCGCCTGCTTAGTTTCAAAATCTTAGAAAGATGTTTATATAATTTCTTGAAACAAGCTGTATTGTTATCTCCTTAAACATATATCATTGAGTACATGGGCAGTCGCCCCTACCCTCACCCCACCCCCGAGCTGGGACAAATTCTCAAATTCGGGCCAAAAAATGGAGATATTCGGAAAAAAATTGGTTTGCCTGAAACCTTTTCACCATTAATTAACTCAATATTTATTCAAAGATCGAGGTAATTAAGTTGTTATAAGTCAGTTTTGCTTGTCGGCGTCTTTTTTCAACTTGGCCAAGGCAGCTAACCGATCATCTCTCCACTGTCTGCGCTGACCGATGTTTTCGACCGATCCGAACATGTTGCCGACGTCTTCGTGTATTCTTCTCATTGTATCCCCGCCCATTAGTCTGGGGCTTCCCAATTCCGTCTGCAGTTTGTATATCATATCTCTATACCGGTCGCAATAGCTTTCGAACCCTAAAATAACAAATCAGTTTACTATATTACTGTTATTAACTGAAGTGAATCTAATGGTTTAAAAATGTTTCTTATTTAGCTAAGTAATACTTATAAATTGCATTCTATTTAGTCAGCTTTGATAGTTCGAGTTTTATATTCCAATATTGTAATAGAGGTTTCCTTTTTGGAGACATTATGCCAGGGAAAAGAAACAACAAAAACAAACAACAAAAAACCCAGCGAAAAACAATAGACCACCAACACCCCAACCCAACCCAACGAAACCAGGCATGCAACTAACTCAAGAACTTTTACAAAAAAAACGTACAAACTTCGAAGTATGATCAAACAGGACAAACATATCTATTTGTTGTTCATACACGTGCACTCTTTTTTGCTATCTCACTCACTCAGTCAGTCACACACTCAGCCCATCACTCAGTCAACCACTCACTCAGAGTCCCGAGTCAGGTCCCCGATCTTATCGTAGGCTCTTGATGGGCGTGTTCGAAACCCTAGTGGTATATGAGCACGTTAAACTAGTCACCTGGACCTGGACTCACTCACTCACTCACTCACTCACTCACTGAAATACGGACACACACAACAAGCTCATGTAGAGGACAAATGACAGTGAATAAAAAATAGATACCTCTTTTTTTAAATAAAAATATGCCATTGCCGTATTTTAGTTACAAACATGCATTGTACCCAGTAACACATCCCCTCTTCATAACAGTTTGAGATATACCTTCAGCATTCAAATAACCCGTTTCAAAAGGTCCCATAAAAGCATAGCGAGTCCCAAGTCCTGATGACATCACTTTGTCGCAGTCCTGCACACTGATAATACCATCCTGAAAACAACAAAATAAATAAACAGAAATTAACTGTAGTGATGAAGGCAATAAGGGCCAAATTTATGAAACCTGTTTTTATTAAACGCAAGTCTTTAAGCATTGTAAATACACGCGTGTAAATCTAAAACAGGTTTTGTAAATTTGGCCATAACTATTTTGAACCGGAGTACATTTTTGTGATTTTAAAACTGTTTATCTTATTTTCTCTTCTATCGCTTGTGTAAAACTGATGGAAATCCTCTCGGTTAGCCGAAAAATAACTATCTATATATACGACCAAATCAAATTCCATAATTATGTGACTGACTAAACCTGCTATACGCAGCGTTTCACAGGAATGTACTATTACTGTCCAGATGAAACAATATTTTATAACAACTGATATTGTCACGAGTAGTAGGAATGGTAATATTAACAGTTGCTCAGCTGTTCAAATATTTAAAAAAAATGTTTTATCATCTGGGCAATTATTTGGTTAAAGTACATAACTTTTGTAATTGAATAATTAATATTATCATGCTTTTTTAAATTTATATTCTTCACTACCCATTCATATTTTGAAGTTTTATATTGATGTTGATCGTCACTTTCTGTTTGCATTTACCATAGTTTGACACCCAATAGCCGATGTTTGTTTCGTGCTGGGGTGTCGTTAAACATCTATTCTATCTATTCTATCAATTATACCATATACTATATATAAGAAAAAAAAAAAGACAAAGAAAAGTTTTATTTAACGACGCACTCAACGCATTTTATTTACGGTTATATGGCGTCAGACATATGGTTAAAAACCACACAGATATTGAGAGAGGAAACCCGCTGTCGCCACTTCATAGGCTACTCTTTTCGATTAGCACAAGTTTTTTTTTAATATGCACCATCCCACAGACAGGGTAGTAAATACTACGGCCTTTGATATACCAGTAGTGATGCACTGGGTGGAACGAGAAATAACCCAATGGGCCCACCGACGGGGATCGATCCCAGACCGACCGCGCATCGAGCGAGCGCTTTACCACTGGGCTACGTCCCGCCCCATATACTATATATATTGCTTATACAAACAAGCTATTGTGCTTACGGTGATAAAGAATTGAATTGAATTAAACTGAATATAATAGAATTGAACTGAACTGATCTGTGCTGTTAAAAGTTAAGTGCACTTTGAACTTTGCATTTTACCATAGTTTGACACCCAATAGCCGATGTAGTTTTCATGCTGGGGTGTCGTTAAACATTCATTCATTCATTCATCATCATGAACTGAACTGTGCTATTAAAAGTTAAGTGCACTTGGAACTTCGATTCTGTCAGATGCTGTTTAATTTGATACGCTGCTTCATGTAATTGCCGACAGCTGGTTTTTTCTTCATTCCGTAGACCAAGTACATGTTCAGGTACGGCCGAAGGAAGTAGAAATGGGGGAGGGGTGTGTGTGTGACTAAGATAGAGAGAGCAACGCAAAGTTTCTTGGGTTTTCGGGAGGTACGCTTCTTCGTAAAATTTTTAAAACTAGATGTCCTGAAATGCAATTCCCTGCATTCTACAATTTACTACCAATAATATTTTTGATCCGCCGTGCCTGATGTTTATGCTATTATGCAATATATAACAGTTAGTAAATAAAAGTATATACCAAGTTATCATCGGATAAACATTTCCCTTCCTGTAAACAAACAGACCAGCTCACCTCTACGAGTCTGTAACACTCCCCAAAAATGGCGTACTGAATCCGGTTCAAGACAAATCCATTAATTTCTTTGTTCAGTATCACCGGATCCTGACCCAGTTCCTGCATCAAGGATTTTGTCTTTACTACCACACCCGGGTCTGTCCACGGGGCTGGTATGATCTCCAACAGAGGGCAGTAGAACGGGGGATTGGTCTGACAAACGAAATGTAGAACGACTGTTAAAAACAGCTAATACTTCATATTGCATATCACTATTAGGTACACGAAAATGCAAAGCTGACAGTCCTCTCTCATTGAAAAATATATAAATTACTAAATATTTTGTTCTAGAATGCTGAAGGCAAAGAACTTCATGTGGTATATTTGTTTCTAAACAAAGTTAACAGTCAAACATTGAGATGTTAAGTTTTAATTGTGTCCTTGACATGCACATGTGAATCTGTATGTGACCAAGCGATATTCTTTTACCTATGTTCTGAGACCTAGACAGATTCCATGAATCATACCTTGTATTTTTTCAACAGCAAAATACCAGTTGTGTCCTTTAATTATTGCACATTTGTCTGTTTAGTTTGGCAAAAATGTCATTATTACGTCAATATAGTAATCAAATTTGTCATAACTCTAATCGCAATCACAAGGTGGACGTCATAGCCGTAAAACATAATGCATCTTAATCGTATCCTTCTCGAGAACGACATAAAGTAAAAAGTAGAGTCGAGAATAAGCAATTAAAACAAAAAGGGATCCGTTTAAGATGTGTTAGAATATTGTATACATGTATATAAAAAATTAATCACGCGAAAACGTCAATCAAGAATCTCAAATCAATGGTACAGCAGATTACTTTGTCATCTCTGTGCATCTTTAGAAAATCATCGTTAGAAAAGTGAACCGGTAATAATGCTTCCAAATCATGTCATCTGTAACTCTAAATTCCAAAATCAGTGCTAGTTTTAACTGCAACCTAATGACAAATCTATTATGTCTTTTTTTTTCAAGTTCAAGCCATAAAGAGTATCGACCAGCCACTCTCGTTACCAATTGTTACGGATTACAAAACACAGGCGCGTAGTATGGCCAACATGTGTGATTCGCATGTGAAACACGAGGTTCAATAAAGGGAGAAGAGAGGGAGAGGGAGGGGGTGAAGAATGGGGAGAAGGGGAAAGGGGGGTATTGACGATATACCTTCTAAAAATAAGTGTTTACTGACGCTAATTTTCAGTGGCTCGCTTCTTGCATATCAAATTCAGTTATCCATTGCTGTGAGTGCAATTAATTTGGCCTCACCACGCATATTTAAAGACTGCTGGATTTTACTTGATTCATGACATCGTTGTTAGCTAATTGTCGATGAAACGCACGTGTGTTACTTCCTGTGTATGATTGGCTTCGCCCCAATAGGTTACTGATTTTGTGCCAGCGGAAATAATTTGATTACAGCCAGAGTGCAAGAAGTTGTTTTTTGTAGAATCTCACCGGATGACTGACGACAAACCGCGATCTGTGAGCGAGTTCTTCACTTATCTTAGACGGGACTATTGCACTGGCAGAACTCGATAAGATGACGTCATCCTTTATATCCAGGGAATCGATCTTCTTCCATACACTCTTCTTCATTTCCAGGTTTTCGGGTACACACTCCTGGTAATAAAAAAACAAACGTACTAATTTGAAACTAGTGGTGAGGAAGTGATCTACAGAGAACAGTATCGTTCATAGTCACTGCTGGCCTCGACGTGTAGTCAACAAGCGAACGAAAAGAAGAAGACTAGTGTTGGGAATCGGTTTCAGTTTTAGCATCGTTCATAATCGGAGTGCACCAACCAATCAACCTTTTATTATAAAATCGGTTTAAAAATTATGTCAACTTAAGAAAGATTGATGAATTATTTGGACTATGCACCTATTGTCATATTCACCTCTTCAATGTGTTTTCTGTAAACATAAAAACTGATCCAAACACTTACATTATTCACACTGTCTAGAAGAAGAATTCAAACTGTAGGAGCAATTACAGTTAACATTTCCCTCGATCATCGATTTTGAATATTTATAATTAATCATCACATCGGTGGAGCCCAACCGATCAATTTTCGATTATAATCGATCATTGGAACATATGTGTGTGTCTCTCTCTCTCTCTCTCCCCTCTGCCTCCCTCTCCCTCCCTCCCTCCCTCCCTCTCTCTCTCTCTCTCTCTCTCTCTCTCTCTCTCTCTCTCTCTCTCTCTCTCTCTCTCTCTCTCTCTCTCTCTCTCTCTCTCTCTCTCTCTCTCTCTAGTTGCGTCCAAAAAAAAATATACGAAAACGTTTCCTTTTCAGTATACACACGTCCTTTTTGTCTAACCGAAGAGCCCTACCACTATTACTAAGCTTTATTTCTCTGTTTTTACCCCACCCCCACTCACCCCCAGCTACCTTAGACTAGCTACGGCCCTGACCAGTGATACCTGGATGAAGATGGCATCTCGCACACACTCCTGTAGATCGTGCTGCCCTGCAACACGTGCGGCCTGCTGCTCCAGGGTGAGGGAGCCCCGCGCCAAGCCCTGGTCTCGGAGAGCCGCCAGCTTGGCGTGGATCTCGTCACGTGCTCGATCCACCTGCTCGTCCAGCTCATCGTACAGCGACACCTGGTAGCCGGCGCACGCGAACAGCATGGCGAAACTACTGCCGATCAAACCACTACAAACAGGTAAAGGGTAGACAGATGTTTTATGGGATGCATAGATGGATGGATGCATGCATGCATGGATGGATGGATGCATGGGTGGATGGATGGATGGATGGATGGATGCATGCATGCATGCATGCATGCATGGATGGATGAATGGATGGATGGATCGATGAATGAATAGATGGATGGATGGATTAATGGATGGATGGATGGATGGATGGACGGACGGGTGGAAGGATGGAAGGATGGATGGATGGATGAATAGATGGATGGATGAATGAATGAATGAATGAATGAATGAATGAATGAATAAATGAATGGATGGTTTGATGGAAGGTTGGCTGGCTGGCTGGATGGATGGGGTAGAGAGGCATCGGCCCCTCAAGTCGGAAAATAATACCTTAAAGTTAAAGTTTGTTTTGTTTATCGACACCACTTGAGCATATTGATTTATTAATCATCTGATTTGGATGTCAAACATTTACTAATTCAGACATACAGTGTTAGAACTGAAACCCGCAACATGTTTTTCGAGTAGTAGCAAGGGATCTTTTATATGCAGCGCTCGCTTGATTCGCTTTACCACTGGGATACGAAAATAATACCTCCCCCTCCCCCGTTGAAAGGCTAATTAAATGCAGTATATTACTGGAGCCTCCGGATTCTGGCAACCTCCGTCGCCTATGTGAATGAATATTTAACGATACTCCAGGACGAAAATTATATCGGTTATTTGTCAAACTATGGGGCCTAATTCACTAAACTCTCTCAACATTGCGATCTCGCAGTGCAATGCTCAAAGACTAGCACAGAGGATGCTTAGTTGTCTAGCAGAACCCAAGACAACTTTGTGAATTAGGCCAGAGCTATTCGTTGCAAAATATAGCTCGCTGGCGACAGTGGCAGTAATGCGATAATTTACGGTAACAAATTTGGAGGCGTTCACGGAAATGTCGTAATAATGTGTGTGTTTTACATGTTAATCATGACCATAGATACAGTATAATTTCACATCCAGATTTTACAGAAGACTACTTAACGGGTCCATACCTCCCAATTATGGCAATTTTGTCTTCCTTTAGGCTGGTTTGAGCTGACATGTTGCACAAATGAGTTCGCTGTATCCGTGAGGACTCGGGATAACACAAGGTCGTAAGTCTCCTGATTAAAGGGGGCGGAACGTAGCTCGTGGTACAGCGCTCGCCTGTTGCGCGATCGATTCCCGTCGGTGGGCGCATTGGGCTATTTCTCGTTCCAGCCAGTGCTCCACGACTGGTGTAACAGAGGCTGTGGTATGTACTATCCTGTCTGTGGGATGGTGCATATAAAAGATCCCTTGCTGCTAATCGAAGAGTAGCCCATGAAGTGGCGACAATGGATTTCCTCTCTCAGTATATGTGGTCCATAACCATATATCCGGCGCCATGTAACCGTAAATAAAATGTGTCGAGAGAGTCGTTAACTAAAACATTTCCTTCCTTCCTTGTCAATAATAAATTTTATTCCATTTTCTAAAATATCATCAACACAATATATCTTGCGGCTAAAAGTTTATAAAAATGCACTGTATAGACTATCATTTAACGAGTCTTGTCATGCGCGTGTGCTGGGGAACGTATGTGTGTGTGTGAGGTTGGGGGTCGAACCCCCTGGTCCAAGAAACATTTCATTTAAATAAAAAGTATTTTGCGTAGAAGCATGACCCGACCCGCTTAAAAACTTCACGCGCCACAACTATCCCTCCCTCCTGTACAGGTTGGACTATACGAAATAAAATCTCATAGGCGACCATGTTAACGTTTGTGCTTAAAAACACTATACGCAATATATCAACCAAACTATAACCTATAAATATCAGTACTAAAACCCCTACCTCAAAGCGAAAATGGTACCTTTCATGGCTCATTTTCAGTATAAACAGATGATTCTACAACACCCCTAGTTTCGCACTAAATTTGAGTACTTTTGTTTTATACAGGTACCCCATATATGTTCCAAGCACAAGGCTACTTGCCACAGTGGTACTAGATCAAATAAAATTGCATACATTTTGAGCCCAGATGAAACTAATTTTTTTTACAACCAACACACTCACATTTATAACCAATCACGACTTGTGGTGTTAACTTCTCTATCAAAAGCTGTGCACCTCGAACTTAAATTAACATTTCACACCTCGAACATTTTGCACACGCGCCTGCTTAGTTGTTTCACAATCTTAGAAAGATGTTTATATAATTTCCTGAAACAAGCTGTATTGTTATCTCCTTAAACATATATCATTGAGTACATGGGCAGTCCCCCACCACCCCCCGAGCTGGGACAAATCCACAAATTCGGGCCAAAAATTTGAGATCTTATCGGAGGTCGGACTCGGGATGGGCGTGTTCGAAACTCTAGTGGTATATGGGCACGTTAAACTAGTTATCATCATCATCATCATGAAACTGTTGTTGCATTTTACCATAGTTTGACACCCAATAGCCGATGTAGTTTTCATGCTGGGGTGTCGTTAAACATTCATTCATTCATTCATTCATCATCATGAACTGAACTGTGCTATTAAAAGTTAAGTGCACTTGGAACTTCGACTCTGTCAGATGCTGTTTAATTTGATACACTGCTTCCTGTAATTGCCGACAGCTGGTTTTTACTTCATTCCGTAGACCAAGTACATGTTCAGGTACGGCGGAATGAAGTAGAAATGGGGGAGGGGGGGGGGGGGGGAGAGGTGACTGGGATAGAGGGAGTAACGCAAAGTTTCTAGGGGTTTCGAGGGGTACGCTTCTCCGTAAAAAGTTTAAACTAAGTAGTGTCGAAATAGAATAAAAATGATTTTCGTCAATTATTTCTTTCATATTAACCTGACAAGTAGATATTTTGTAAATACCTATTTAATGATACTCTACCTAATTTAGCATTTACTTGTTTGGGCTCTCATTGATGTACAAGATGGTGTTTACTCTTGAAATTGAAATAGATTTGTGACCTTTATTGGAACAGACTATAACACATTTTGATGATATTTGTCAATTTCATTTATCCTTAAACAAACTTTTAATTTAAAACTGCAAGTTAACTGATTATTTTAAATTGCAGCATAAATTATTAATTATGACCAGCATATTTAGTGAATATAAATTCAATATAAGTACATTAGAAATTTACACAATCTTGCAACCACTTAAAGGTGCTATATTAGTTATATGTGCATGAGCATCTGTTTGTGATAAAGATTCTCCAATAAACATGTATTTTCTACTGGGCATATAGTTAAACGTGTAGTCTTTGAATGTTAAAAAAGCTAAATTTAATAAAAACATGATATGCAATAGCTGTCATTATGCAACTTTGAAATAGCACCTTTAATACCGGTGTAATAGGTCACAAACTCAATTTTGCTCAAAAATTACTTATAAATGTCTACAAATATTTTGTTTTGGAGTAGGGTATGGGTAAACGGTCATCAGAAACGGTCCCTCACATATTGACCAAAATTTCTTTTAGTCTGTGTGACGGAATATACTCTTATCTTTTCGCCTGTGGCGATGTTAATTGTTTTAGAGGGCCGTGTGCAGCTTGGTTACCTAATACCTCCGCGCGACCGTACCCCCTAATACACACTTAGACCAGATGTGGAGGCCATGTGGACAGTAGTTACGTAATAACTCCGGTAGTGCGGTTTATGACCGTGGTTTCTGGCGAACTAGGCGACAGTAAGTCTGGCCATCTAAGAGAATATACCGTCTCTGGGAGTTGTGGAACTATCACATGATAGGTGAAGTACCGCGTTGTTCGCTGTCTCTGAGATTTTGAATAAATAGATAGGATTTTAGATATATCGGACTATTTCAATTAGAACGACCATCAAAATTGCGACAAATTTCCTTCATGTAAAACGCGCACCTCTTCCTCTTTGACATAATCCTATGGGACTTTCAAAATTCCATAGCACCAAATACTATAGCCTGTCACCAACATTGGACTGCTGGTGCTCCCTTGCACTTGCCAGTGCAGGCGTTCCCTCTCTACAACCCTCCCCCAACCCTTTCCTGTCCTGGACAGAGGGAACCGGCCAAGGCCGGTCCCTGTGACCAGGATAGGCGTGTGCTACAACAGCTTGCTCTGAATGTGCACGTACATCTCTTTATCATCGTCATTGTCGATATATCGGGGAGAAACATTGGAAGTATCCAGGGGAACGGACGTCGTCCACTGAACGATCTATATAAGTTCAGTTCTGACGTGGTAAATATATTTTTCTGCTCTGTTGTATAACCTTGATGTTATTGATGTAACTTTAAATATTTTAATACTGTATTATGCCAATATTATTTAGACAGTGTCTCCGGGTATCTGACGAAGTAAATTGTAGGCTTCACTGTTCTAAAAAGATAAAGCTTAACCGGTCATCCTAGAGGACCTAGGTAAACTGTAGGTTATTGTCTTTATTGTGATATGTACCAGTATTAATTCTGTATTACAAGGTTACTGAATGAGTAGTTAAGGGTTAATTAAAAATTAACCAGTTAGGAATAGAGTTGTAATTCCTTTATTAATTAAGTTCCCCTGGCAGCGTTTCTCAATTATCACACGCGTGCGGATTGTATCACGGTGAAGTGATTAGAATATTGTGTAAACTAGACACCTAGTGATTTACTAATTAAGTGATTAGTTCTGGGTTGTTATTATATTGTTGTTGTTAATTAACTACTGCGGCAAGTACATTTGTCAGCGTAGTGTTAATACAGATTCCAAAGGGTATTGTGTTTTGTTGTGTTTTCTAGTGAACTAAACGTGCTACATATATGTTTTTATATAAGATCTTATCTCTGATCATACCTAGAGCCGAGCCACTCGGGTATTAGACTGCCCGATACAGAGAGATCTAATAGATATACAGTTAGAAGAGATATTTGGATAATCGTGTTTTATTCAGTTACGGGTATTATAGGATCCCCGTGACAGTCTGTTCCAATAAAGTGCACAAATCACCTGTTTACTGATATATTTCTTTTAATTTCAAGAGCAAGCACCACCTTGTACATCAATGAGAGCCAAAACAAGTAAATGCTAAATTAGGTAGACTATCATTAAATAGATATTTACAAAATATTTACTTGTCTGTTTAATATGTAAGAAATGCTCGACAAATATCATTTTAATTCTATTTCCGACAGTACTTTAGATGTCCTGAAATGCAATTTCCTGCATTCTACAAGTAAAATCATCTCTACCTTAAGATTTACTATCAATAATATTTTTGATCCGCCGTGCCTGATGTTTATGCTATTATGTAATATATAACAGTTAGTAAATAAAAATATATACCAAGTTATCATCGTATAAACCTTTCCCTTCCTGTAAAAGAGACATACCCTAGTTTTTAAACACTAATGCATATTTTTTTACTATTATAGCCGTTTTTGATAAGTGAAATCATACTTTACATAGATTTTATAGTTTAGATTATGAATTTCCGTACATTCGAAGTATGTTTGGTCATCATGGTGCTTTTAATATCACAAAATTCATTTCTCGTATTTTTGAAAACGCACGTGCGTCTGAGAAGTAACGGTTATGGAGTCGAGTTTTAGTCTATTTTTAGAGGGTATTTCACAATTTCAAAGTCACAGACTCATGTTTCACTCAATTCTAACTTTATCCAAATGTGTTACAGGTTTGTAGATAAACTAAACTTAGTGTTAAGGGTCTGTCCCTTAAATAAATAGACGAGCTCACCTCTACGAGTCTGTAACACTCCCCCAAAATGGCCATCTGAATCCGGTTCATGACGAATCCATTAATTTCTTTGTTCAGTATCACCGGATCCTGACCCAGTTCCTGCATAAAAGATTTTGAATTTTACAACTACATCCGGGTCTGTCCACGGGGCTGGTATGATCTCCAACACAGGACAGTAGAACGGGGGATTGGTCTGACAAACGAAATGTAGAACGACTGTTGAAAACAGCTAGTACTTCATATTGCATACAAATATTGCGTACACTAAAATGCAGAGCTGACAGTCCTCTGTCATAAATTTCTTTTTACCACATGTGGGTTTTTTTTTGGGGTTTTTTTAGAATGCTGGAGGTATGCTTCATGTGGTATGTTTTTTCTAAAAAAAGGTTAAGAACCAAATATTGAGATGTTAAATGTTAATTGTGTCCTTGACATGCACACGTGAATCTGAACGTGACCAAGAGATATTCTTTTACCTATGCATTAAGACCTAGACCGAGTCCATGAATCATAGCCTGTACTTTGTAAACAGCAAATTACCAGTTGCGTCCTTTAAGTGTTGCAAATTTGTCTGTTTAGTTTGACAAAAATGTCATTATTATGTCAAAATAGTAATCAAATTTGTCATAATTCAAATCGCAATCATAGGATACACGCCATAGCCGTCCAACATAGTGCATCTTAATCCGTGTCCTTCTCGAGAACGACATTAAGGAAAGAGTAGAGTCGAGAATAAGCCATTAAAACAAAGAGGATCCGTTTACGATGTGTTAGATTATTGTATATATGTATATAAAACAATTAATCACGCGAAAACGCCATGCAAGAATCTCAGATCAATGGTATAGCAGATTCCTTTGCTATCGTTAGAAAACACCAATCAGTAATAATGTTTCCAAATGATGCCATCTGTAACTCTAAATTCCAAAATCAGTGCAAGTTTTAATTGCAATCTAATGACAAATTTATTAAGTTTATTTATTTTATTCTCAAGTTCAAACCTCAAAGAGTATCGACCAGCCACTCTCGTTACCACGAGGTTCAATAAAGGGAGCAGACGATATACCTTCTAAAAATAAGTGTTTACTGACGCTAATTTTCAGTGGTTCACTTCATGCATATCAAATTCAATTATCCATTGTTGTGAGAGCTGGAGTTTACTTGTTTTATGACATTGTTGTTTGCTAATGTTCAATGAAACGCACGTGCGGATGATTGGCGCATGAAGGTTACTGATTTTGTTACAGCGGAAATAATTTGATTACAGACACAGTGCAAGAAGTTGGTTTTTTGTAGAATGTCATTATTACGTCAGTATAGTAATCAAATTTGTCATAACTCTAATCGCAATCACAAGGTGGACGTCATAGCCGTAAAACATAATGCATCTTAATCGTATCCTTCTCGAGAACGACATAAAGTAAAAAGTAGAGTCGAGAATAAGCAATTAAAACAAAAAGGGATCCGTTTAAGATGTGTTAGAATATTGTATACATGTATATAAAAAATTAATCACGCGAAAACGTCAATCAAGAATCTCAGGTCAATGGTACAGCAGATTACTTTGTCATCTCTGTGCATCTTTAGAAAATCATCGTTAGAAAAGTGAACCGGTAATAATGCTTCCAAATCATGTCATCTGTAACTCTAAATTCCAAAATCAGTGTTAGTTTTAACTGCAACCTAATGACAAATCTATTATGTCTTTTTTTCTGAAGTTCAAGCCTCAAAGAGTATCGACCAGCCACTCTCGTTACCAATTGTTACGGATTACAAAACACAGGCGCGTAGTATGGCCAACATGTGTGATTCGCATGTGAAACACGAGGTTCAATAAAGGGAAAAGAGAGGGAGAGGGATGGGGTGAAGAATGGGGAGAAGGGGAAAGGGGGGTATTGACGATATACCTTCTAAAAATAAGTGTTTACTGACGCTAATTTTCAGTGGCTCGCTTCTTGCATATCAAATTCAGTTATCCATTGCTGTGAGTGCAATTAATTTGGCCTCACCACGCATATTTAAAGACTGCTGGATTTTACTTGTTTTTTTTATGACATCGTTGTTAGCTAATTTTCGATGAAACGCACGTGTGTTACTTCCTGCATATGATTGGCTTCGCCCCTATAGGTTACTGATTTTGTGCTAGCGGAAATAATTTGATTACAGCCAGAGTACAAGAAGTTGTTTTTGTAGAATCTCACCGGATGATTGACGACAAACCGCGATCTGTGTGTGAGTTCTTCACTTACCTTAGACGGGAGTATTGCACTGGTAGCACTCGATAAGATGACGTCATCCTTTATATCCAGGGAATCGATCTTCTTCCAGACACTCTTCTTCAGTTCCAGGTTTTCGGGTACACACTCCTGGTAATAAACAACAAACGTATCAATTTGAAACAGACAGGCGAAGTAAGGGAAGGGAATGTATTATTTAACTACGCACCCAACACATTTTATTTACGGTTATATGGCGTCTGACATATTGTTAAGGACTACACAGATATTAAGAGAGGAAACCCGCTGTCGCCACTTTGTGGGCTACTCTTTTCGATTAGCAGCAAGGGATCGAGAAATAGCCCAACGGGTCCACCGACGGAGATCGATCCTAGATCGACCGCGCATCAAGCAAACGCTTTACCACTGGTCTACATCCCGCCCCACAAGGCGAAGCATACATAAATATAACTAGTGTTTTATCATCGTTGATAATCGGAGTGCACCAGCCAATCAACTTTTTTATTATAACATCGGTTTAAAAATTATATCAACTTAAGAAAGTTTGATAAATTATTTGGACTATGGACCTGTTGTCATATTAACCTATTAGACCGAGGGTCCACTATACTCTTATCATCTGACTCAAATATAATGTCTATTATGTTCACAATGTCTGTAAAAAAAAAATTCTTCTGGGCCTTTGCTCTTGTTCCTCCCTCAATATGTCAACAGCTCTTGCATTATCAGATCACAAACCATCCAATTCAGCTTCAGTATTTCTTTGGACATTTCTCAGCCATTTCTATGTGGTTGAGGAATACCCTAGACTTTGTGATATGACTAATATGAGACCATAGCAATTTGCTCTCTTCCAATTTGCTCTATTGGTACAGAATATTTTCAGGGAATATCTACTGGATGGAAGGTTTGCAACTAATCCACAGTAGCATAATAGCAGCATTTGTGGTTTGGCACTAAATTTCTCATGTGAAAGGGGTTCTTCCAAGCCACACTTGATCAAGAAATCCCTACAAAGGTCTTAAGAGACTGGAAGACCTTTTAAATGAAAAAAAGAAAACTCTGCCCTCAGCTTCTTGGGAAGAGGGTTCTATTTGTGAGACAAAGTACATGTTTCAAATGCAAAGCATGTCTGGGGGTGTTGTAAAGTATACAAGAAGATGTAGAAACAAAGATTATACTTCAATGTCTGAACATTGCTGCCAGTTCACCATCCCAGATACGAAACATTTTATACACTCAACTTGGCAACAAGAGGCATCTTATAGATGTGCACAGCATCATTAAGGATGCAGGGAAGACACCAACTAGCAATTCCAGCTGTGCTTGCCATTACTGGCTATGATACCAACAGTGCTTTTATGCAGAATGGAAAACTGGAGGTTTTGAATATTCTCAAGCAACACCAAGACTTCCTTTAAATGTTGTAGCTCATGAAGTTCAGCAAAAATTGATGTTCATATATTTAAGAAGCAGATAATTTCATATACCTTCTCTATGGGAGTGCAGGTGCGAATAACATACAAAGACATCATGACTTGAGAAATATCTGGAAATGTTTGTTGCCAAACCAAGGATGATAATATTGAACTACAGTAGAGTGTAAATTAGCCTTCTCCACTCTACATGTATGTATTCACTGAGAATGCTCTGACAATGCACATAAAGAGAACAAATTGCCAAGTTGTCATTTGGTATCAGTCATGCCAGGCAATCCAGGCTATTCCTTAACCAAAGTGTCGTATGGCTGAGAAATTTTAGAAGGAACACTAGGGATGAAATAGTGATATTATACTATGAGCGCTGATGGACATACTGATGGAGGAACCAGAGCAGTCTGGAGAAGGAGAATACCAGAAATTATGAACATGACAGACATATTTTAATTGCATCAAAATGCAAAGGAATATGAAAGGAAGTCAAAACTTTCCGAGACAATATTTGATGTAGAAACTAATTATATACACCTGAGCATAAGTTAAGCACAATGTAAATATAAAGGCAAATCTAAAAATATTACAAACACAGACTAGTATAAGATGAACTTTTGTGAGATAGATGACATGTACATGTAATGCAAAAGAAATTATGGTAGGTACACAAAACTGATGCTTTAAATTTTTAACACTGGTGTTTAGTAAAGAGGGACATATTCATAATATTGA
This sequence comes from Gigantopelta aegis, assembly GCF_016097555.1. Lineage (NCBI taxonomy): Eukaryota > Metazoa > Mollusca > Gastropoda > Neomphalida > Peltospiridae > Gigantopelta > Gigantopelta aegis. Next base: position 58,740,995 of record NC_054702.1, read on the forward strand.
TGCACATACATGTATACTCAACAAAATTAATTAAGGGCTAGTAAACTTTGTTATATTATAATATAATTCTTTGTTACTGTCATATTATTTTAGCATGTTTTGGTCATATATATGGCTTCTATACATTGTTTCATTAAACTTTTACTGGTTATACACGCAAAAACACTGGGTATTTCACATACTTATGAAAAATATTGAAATGAGCATTAGGTAAGTATTTGTTACATATTTGTTCAGAATGTTTTTTGTTATTATGTTCCCTCAAAATTGTTATTTAAGTCATTAAGTTCAAGAGCATGCCACAATGCTGGCAACTTTCAACAGAAGTTGTATTTTTCCCCATATTTAAAGAAAAATGCTAAAATATCTATTGGACCTTAATTAATTTTGTTGAGTATAGTATAGGCAGATATACTGCACCATATTTGAATAATGCTGCCTCAATATATTAAATACAGTGCATTTTTTAATAGTAAAAGGTTCAAGCAGCTCAAAATATGTGTAAATATAGAAAATAATGCATTTCAGGCATTGCTTAACTTTTGCCGATGAGTATATCATTATTCATACCACATATTGCATTGTTATTTGGTTTGTTACTATTAACATCTAGTATAGGATGAATATCATTCATTTTAGCCTTATATCTGTTAAATATTTATATGGATGACAACTTTATCACTATATTTAATTTTTCAATATAGTGTTTTTGGAACACAAAATGTGCAACGGTACCCCCATTCAAATGGCTATATTTTTTTAATCCACCAACTTTTTTGCTGCAGGCAAATTCATATATAATGAGGTATCTAAAAATACTTGTCTCCAAAAATCCCTGGGGGGGGGGGGGGGGGGGTTTCGGTATCTGGCCCATGGACTATATTCAATGTCTGTTGTTTTTTGGTAAACATAAAAACTGATCCAAACACCAGTTCATTTACATCAGTAACATCATTCGAACTGTCTAGAAGAAGAATTCAAACAATTACAGTTAACATTTCCCTCGATCATCGATTTTGGATATTTATAATCGATCATCACATCGGTAGAGCCCAACCAATCAATATTCTCGGTCCCAGTCTGTCTGTCTGTTTCTCTCTCTCTCTCTCTCTCTCTCTCTCTCTCTCTCTCTCTCTCTCTCTCTCTCTCTCTCTCTCTCTCTCTCTCTCTCTCTCTCTCTCTCTCTCTCTCTCTCTCTCTCTCTCTCTCTCTCTCTCTCTCAAGAAAAATACGAAAACGTGTCCTTTTCAGCATACACGTGTCCTTTTTGTCTAGCTGAAGAGCACAACCACTATTGCTAAGCTTTATTTCCCTGTTTTTAAACCCCCACCTCACCACACCCCCACTAACCCCCAGCTACCTTATACTAGCTACGGCCCTGACCAGTGATACCTGGATGAAGATGGCATCTCGCACACACTTCTGTAGATCGTGCTGTCCTGCAACACGTGTGGCCTGCTGCTCCAGGGTGAGGGAGCCCTGCACCAAGCCCTGGTCTCTGAGAGCTGCCAGCTTGGTGTGGATCTCGTCACGTGATCAATCCACCTGCTCGTCCAGCTCGTCGTTGAGCGACACCTAGTAGCCGGCGCACGCGAACAGCATGGCGAAACTACGGCCGATCAGACCACTACAAACAGGTAAGGGTAGATAGATGTTTTAACGTTTATGGGATGGATGGGTGGGTGGATGGAAGGAGGGAGGGAGGGAGGGAGGGAGGGAGGGAGGGATGAATGAATGGATGGATGGGTGGATGGAAGGAGGGAGGGGTGAATGAATGGATGGATGAATGGAAGGATGGTTGGATGGATGGATGGATGGAAGGATGGATGGAAGGATGATATATCGATGAATGAATGGATGGATCGATGAATGAATGAATGAATGATGAATGAATCGATGGATCAATGAATGAATGGATGGGTGGATGGATGGATCAATGAATGAATACCTCCCCCTCCCCTGGTGAAAGGCTAATTATATGTAATATATTACTGGAGCCTCCGGTTTCTGACTATCTCGGACGCCTATGTGAATGACCGGCCTCGGTGTCGTCGTGGTTAGGCCATCGGTCTACAGGCTGGTAGGTACTGGGTTTGGATCCCAGTCAAGGCATAGGATTTTTAATCCAGATACCGACTCCAAACCCTGAGTGAGTGCTCCGCAAGACTCAGTGGGTAGGTGTAAACCACTTGCACCGACCAGTGATCCATAACTGGTTCAACAAAGGCCGTGGTTTGTGCTATCTTGCCTGTGGGAAGCGCAAATAAAAGATCCCTTGCTGCTAATCGGAAAGAGTTACCCATGTAGTGGCGACACCGGGTTTCCTCTCAAAATATGTGTTGTCCTTAACCATATGTCTGACGCCATATAACCGTAAATAAAATGTGTTGAGTGCGGCATTCAATAAAAAAAACCCATTTATTTTTCTTTCCTATGTGAATGAATATTTATGGATACTCCAGGACGAAATTATATCGGTTATTTGTCAAATTAAGCATATTATATATATATATATATATATATATATATATATATATATACATGCCAAACCTAGTCGTAAATAACTCGCTGGTTACAGTAGTAGTAATGCGATAATTTACGGTAACAGATTTGGAGGCGTTCACGGAAATGCCAAAATAGGACACGTGTATAATATGTTAATCATGACCATAGATACAGGATTATTTCATATCCAGATTTTACAAAAGACTACTTAACGGCTGCATACCTCCCAATTATGGCAATTTTGTCTTCCTTTAGGCTAGTTTGAGCTGACATATTTCGCAAATGAGTTCGCTGTATGCCGTGCGGGTATGACTATACCAAATAAAATCCCATAGGCGACCATGTTAACGTTTGTGTTTAAAAACACTATGGAATATATCAACCAAACTATGACCCATAAATATCAGTACTACAACCCCAATCCCAAAGTATTAACTAAAGAAAATGGTACCTTTCACTGCTCGTTTTCGGTGTAACCAGATGTTTTTACAACACCCCTAGTTTCGCACCAAATTACTTATTTTTACAGGTAGGCCTACCCCATACATGTTCCAAGCACAGGGCTACTTAACACAGTGGTACTAGATGAAATAAAATTGCATACATTTTTAGCCCAGAGGAAACTTTTTTTTTTTTTTTTTACAACCAATACACTCATATTTGTAACCAATCACAGGACTTAACTTCTCTATTAAAAGAGGTGCACCTCGAACTTTGACCTGGTTTAGTGCTACCTGCGGACTCTGATAACACAAGGTCGTAAGCCTCTTAATTAAAGGGGGCGGGAGGTAGCTCAGTGGTACAGCGCTTACCTGATGTGCGACTGATCTAGGATCGATTCCCGTCGGTGGGCCCATTGGACTATTTCTCCTTCCAGCCAGTGCTCCACAACTGGTGTAACAAAGGCCATGGTATGTACTATCCTGTCTGTAGGATGGTGCATATAAAAGATCCCTTGCTGCTATTCGAAAAGAGTAGCCCATAAAGTGGCGACAGCGGGTTTTCTCCCTCAATATCTGTGTGGTCCTTAACCATATGTCCGCGCCAAATAACCGTAAATAAAATGTGTTGAGTGCGTCACTAAATAAACCATTTCCTTTCAAAGTAAAGATCGTCGTTAATCGCAACACTCACATATCTTATGTGGCTAATATTTTAAAGGGTACAGGGTAGTACACACCATGGTCTTTGTTATTCAAGTTATAGATCACTGGCTGGGATGAGAAATAGCCCATCAGGCGAACGCTTTACTACTGGGCTAGTTCCCGCCATGTTTAAAAAAAGAAGAAAGGAAAAGAATGACTGAAGAACGAGACCCCAGAATATTTTAAACTAACCAGTGGCATTGGGCTATTTCTCATTCCAGCCAGTGCACCACGACTAGTACATCAAAGGCCGTGGTCTGTGCTATCATGTCTGTGGGATGGTATATATAAAAGATCCCTTGGTACTAATGACACAAATGTAGCGGGTTTCCTCTCTAAAATTATATGAGAAAATTACCAAATGTTTGACATCCAATAGCCGATGATTAATAAATTAATGTGCTCTAGTGATCTCGTTAAACAAAACATTCAAACTTTATGTTAAACTACGAATATTTGGGCGGATGTCCGACAAGATAGCACATACCATAGACATTGATATAGCAGTCGTGGATCACTGGCTTTAGCGGGGATAACAACCAAAGGGTTGAGGTACCTCGCGTCCCTTCATTGCTAAGATGACATAATTAAAATTTACGGATTACGTGTTCATAATATTATATTTAAAAAATAATAATAATAAAAATAAGTGATTAAATATACTTTTACCGTATAACATCTGTTTTAATTTATTTATTTTAATAACATTGTCACATTTGGATGGTTTAGGTATTAAAGGTTAGGTTACTATCGCTGTATCTCTGTTTGATCGTCTGCAAGAAGAAAGACGGTAGTTGAAAATACCTACCTACTGATAGACCTAAGTTATGGCGACCCAAGAGCTACATCATGGGAATGAGAAAATTGGGATTATTGGGAGGTAAGATCAAAGATTTGTTGACATCTTCAAGAGGTTTTACAAGCATCTGTAAAATTATGTCATATCTTTCAGCATTTTAATCGCACATCAACAATCCATGCTATTATCACGTGTTTGCTAATATCTTGATATTACTTTAGTTTTGTCATGATCATGTAATCATACAACATCAGTGCATTGTGTACATTAGATTAACCCTTGTACATGACAATATAATACTGGAAGGAAGGAAATGCTTTATTTAACGACGCACTCAACACATTTTATTTACGGTTATATGGCGTCAGACATATGGTTAAGGACCACATAGATAGAGAGAGAGAGAGAGGAAACCCGCTGTCGTTACTTCACTGGTTACTCTTTTCGATGAGCAGCAAGGGATCTTTTATATGCACCATCCCACAGACAGAATAGCATATATCACGGCCTTTACCACACCAGTTGTGGAGCACTGGCTGGAACGAGATATAATACTGGATATAGTTGTCAAAGTAGCACAATGTGATTAAAATTAGCTCTACTGGATATACCAGTAGATCTAACAGCATTGCGTGGACTCCCATGTCCAAGTGACATTTCATCTATAAATAACAATTTAAATATCGACCAATTACACTTCGCCTGTTATGGCGTTAGTCGGGAGCATGCAAATTCTTAAAATATCGGGCGAGACTATTTAAGCAATAGGCGAACTTGCTAGTCTATTTCAACATTGAAAAAGCAGGGGGAAAAGTGAAGTAATAAACTCTGGATTGTATACTAGTATAAACAGATTTTATGGCTATACCATCACGTTTTTTTCTCGTCTTGAAACGAATTTTATATTGCAATTAGTTTCCGGCATACTTCGTAATTCACCCGAATCATTTCGTATACCCTCGGCATAATCCCGAATGTTTTCAAATTATTTTCAAATCACTGGCATGATTTTGCAAGTAAGATTTTGATTGGTCGAATGAAAGGTCAACTGGACATGAGCTCCAACGGGCTGCTGTTAGATCCACATGTATTAGTGGAGCTAATTTTAATTAGATTGAAAGTAGCACTATATCAAACTGTATTTTACCAGGTCATAAAAAGAACCTTTAAAACTATCGTTATATCTGCCATGGCGAGATATCTGACATAATATGTTGTAATAAAGTGTTGTTTTATTTGGTCAGTAGATTCAGCTTGAACTGAATATATATATATATATATATATATATATATATATATATATATATATATATATATATATATATATATGTGTGTGTGTGTGTGTGTGTGTGTGTGTGTGTGTGTGTATACATGAAAGTTAGTTAAGCACCAGTTTTGACGATGTGATGTATACCTCGCAAATAATAGTGACCAGTTCATGCATATAAAACACTGAAAATAATGTTCTGTATAATATACAAGTAACAGCGTCATTACATCAATATTTTATGTATTCTTGGGAGAAAAACAGAAACCGTAAATATGAATGAATATGTAGGGTAATTAACTATGCGGCTGGAATTACATTAATTACTCAGTTGATGAAGAGCCCGTAAAAAGTGTTAAACTTAATTGTACTTAATACATGTGTGATGTGCTACTACAATTAGCATGATACATGTTGTGTGTGTGTGGAACTATGATAGACAAGAACGTTACGTGTTATATCCGAAACTAGCATGGCAGATTTCTCTTTTCTTCTCTGTTTTTATATTTATATCTGCAGTATATTATGTTAACTGAAAGGCTGCATTTAGCAGTTTCACAACATGTGATACCATTGTCTCTTGTATGTGATATGAAGCACAATATCATTACGCTATTACCCATCAACCTCGTCGTTTTACCGAATGTAAAGAATCATTAGATTTTTTACGAAGAGCATGCAGTATACACCTGAAGTTACTATTTGGTGAACAGATTGCATTTTAAAATGTTTAGGTTTCGATAGATAAACCTAGGTATATATTCGAATGGGCTGCTCAAAATCCATGTGGTCAACAGAACAGAACAGAACGTTATTACACTCAGGCCGTTATGCAACGGCTTAAGAGGAACATATATACTAGTATATTCCGATTTTGACAAGATGGTTTACAGGAGGGTACAAATAATAGAGTACTCATAGTCTGCGCCTTGTGTATCATGTAGCGTGACTAGTAAAACATAGTTTCTTATACATATTTGCAAACTTTTAAAACAACAGGGCTTCTAAAAAACATAATTAAATCCACTAGACATGGGATCAGTGACTTAAAAAATTTACTACTCACGATCAAAAATTCACAAGCCCTACTTTACTTTAAGTTAACACAATTTTACTAAATAATAGTAATAATCAGACATGTCACCTAAAGAGGGAGATAGAGCTTAAAAACACTAACATTGGGAGTTGGGGTGAGGTCAGGATATTCATATTTACAAAATACAACTCAACTGCAACATTTCACAAATTGTTTTTCACTATCCGTCGGGCATGGCAATAGTAGTTATTTGCTAGCCCAACATTGAATATCACTAGCCTTGGG